>NC_059997.1:1554910-1860892 GCF_912999745.1 Papilio machaon
TGTTACGAAAAAGTTACATCTCGTAAGAGATCCCATAAGAGATGCAACTCTTTTCTATGTTGTCTGTGACTTATTTGTCAACAAAGAAACTATGTTATAGCATATAGATATATGTTATAGAATACTTTATAGCAGCGCCAAAAACCAAACGTTTACGGGTGAACGGATTTCCTCTCACATGGTTGAGGGTTCGAATCTCGCTATTTTATTCTAGTTGGAAATAGTGCAAATAATATTAAATTAACAAAAATATGCTAACATCCTTATTTAATTTAAAAAAAATAAGAAGTAATGGTATAAGAAATGTGTTTACGAAGAATTCGAGACTTCTTTTGGTCGTCCGTTTAAAATATTTTCCACTAAGTTATAAGTTACTTTAAGGGTCGTTGTGTAGTCGGGAGAACGTTTAAGATTGAAATTGCTTGTAAAATCTCATTATAAGTTTTCCCGACGGCGGCCTGTTATCTTTAGGAAATTCTATTCGCTTTCCAACGTTCTATTAGATGCGGTTATTTGCCTATTTTGATAAATTTACAATCTACATCAGTTAATGTAAAAAAATATTAGGCAGCCTTTCTGCAATAACAATATGGAATTTTATTATGTCATTTAAAAGAATTACCTAATCTGTTTTTAGAAGCCAACACTTTTTTTATGCTTATAATATTTACACGAATTTCAAATTAATAATAATAATTGAATAATTCCTTTTAAAGCATATTAGATAAGTGTAGCCGACATTGAGCACGCAAAAAACTTCCGATTGCGTATAATTGCCGAATACCACAGTTTCCGTACGAATCCGGCCCTGACCTATATTTATGTAGGTTGCCTGTGTTACAGAGTTGTTTTATTTTCGATAGATTCAGTGCAGATTTCTACGACTAGTAGGAAAAATAATAAGAGAGCAATTACAGTGGTTGATCCCGCAATAACAATATTTGTTTGCACGAATGGGTCGGGTCGACCAGTGAAATATCACGACCACACAGAGACAAGCGTGAAGTGGAATCAATTCCGCGTTTCGTCGATGAGTGTGGTGCCGGAGGCCTAATTTTAGTCCTCTTTCCATTCCCAACCTTTACTTATTAGGAACGGTAGGGAAGGGGAAGTGTTTTTGGCAGAAGTGGGGACGCATAGGAAGGAGAAATATCCTCTTTCTGAGCGTCTCCTTCTCTGTTGATTAAAGGTAGGCAACGCATCTGCATTTGCGGATGTCTATGGGTAACGGTCACCTCGCTATTTCGGCGAATCCAGATGGCCATTTCCTTGTTTGCCACCCTTTGTTATCTTTATTTATATTTAAAATATTTTTAAAGTCTAACGTCTTACGAATGGGTGGTCTTTTGTTATTTAAATCACTTGTTGAGTCATTCCCCTGCTGAAACCATTAAACGGTACTTAGTATGTATCTAAAGTCTGTGTTGCAGAAAGTTAGCGTGAATATTAGATCGCCTATTTCTATATCTGATTGATCTTATTTTTTAACCTTTACACAAACACGCAGGTTATTCAACTTTATAAACACGACCGTTTCTATGCTTTCTGTTGTTGTTGGTTTCTGAGAACAAAATCTCTATAAACATATTTATCTATGTTTTGTTAAAGATAATAACAGGCAGGAAGATAAGTTTTAGTGATTTTGGTCTGAGAAACCAACCATAAAACGTCGATCTAAAATACTGAACTAGGTCACATCCTATGTCTGTCATAACTCATCGCACAATCGATTGATATTAAATTCTACTGACAAAGCCGCACTGTTCAATACAGTCTATTGTGTGCCTTAAATGAATATCGTAGACTCAATACTAGTGCAATATCTGTGCAAAATGCTCTGGAGAATTGTGATAAACTTACGTAACTGTTTTGTTTTTTTAATTATCCCTTTAACCTATAACCGTGACCGCTGCAATGACACTTGTGTTACACATATTGTTGTCTTTGTTTTATAAAAGAGATTAAGAGTGATACCAATATTTTTTTACCCGACTAATTCAAGAGGGTAATTTTTTCGCGTTTATTGTTAACTAGCTTTTACCCGCGACTCCGTCCGCGCGGAATAAAAAAATAAATAAATAGAAAACGGGGTAAAAATTATCCTATGTCCGTTTCCTGGTTCTAAGCTACCTGCCCACCAATTTTCAGTCAAATCGATTCAGCCGTTCTTGAGTTATAAATGGTGTAACTAACACGACTTTCTTTTATATATATAGATGATCAATCTGATTTTAACTAACACTTTATTGGGTTTTAGTTTTAGCAAATGTTTTTGTACATGGTTTTCAACAGTGAAAACACATAGTAACAATTGACAGTTTACTAATTTCAACTAACGCTTCGACAAAGTTAAGTAACTCACAGAACTAGTTGTTAATTAGTTGCTGAAACTCGAGCGAAATTTAGTAAAGTTCTAGTTAATGTTACGTTGTATTTAGTTTTGTTTTATATTGATTTTATTTATATTTAATTTACGAATTTTATTTGTACAACAATCACGCTAATGGTCGTTTAGGCTTCTTTATATTGTGACCTACTTAGAAAAAAATTCACGCCTATGTTCCTTTTAAATGTCTCCCCGTAGATTTTAAAAGCTCTTATCCAGAAGTTATAGTTTTTAAATTATCTTCTTGAATCGTGTCATAGAATTTACAAACGACGTAATAATAATCGCATAAGACACAATATGTTTGGCGGAATGCCAAGTTTTTGGGACTACGATTGTACTATAAGTTGGAGGTAATTGGAGTTAAAACTATGGCTTTCTTAGGCATTCATTCTTAACCATACCTAATGTCAGTTTTTTTTATAGCTTCTGTAGTTTTAAATTTATAAACAACCATAAACGCGTCTTTATCTTGTAAAACAAAGATAAAACAGACTTGAATAGATTTATAAATATTTGTTACGTAAATAATCAAATAGTTCCATGTTATGACATTCTTTATCGGTTATTGCTTCCTTTTAGTTCCGTAATGGTAATATATAGTGCCATCCAAACTTTATGGCTGCTCGCCTTTTCGTACGAAACGCTACATGGATAACAATTTTAGGTAACGGCGGAAACCGCGTTCCAATCGAAATCCGAAGAGTTTTCATCATAGACAACAGCACATTATTAAATAAAACCGCAATTTTTTTTATGTTTCTGTTTTGTAATGTTTTTTAAATTTTACTCATATCTCACAATCTAAACGCGATGTAAGAGATTGACAGACCTGTGTTCATAGTTCGAGCTGCTATTTCGTTTGAATGTTGTTATACATCTCAAACGTGGATGCATTGAATCATTGAAGTATGATTTAAATTAGTGATGCAACGGAAGTGTCTTACCGGAACCAGAAACGGAAACAGATGTCAAAAATAAATTTTAGCAGAAACGGAAACGGAAACGGATGCGGAAACAGAAGTGTAAATAATAATAAAAAACATATTTACAAAAATATTTTTTTCGGTAAAAACAGTTTGTATTCGTTTTTAATTTATTAAGGCATTGGATATAATATACAAATATACAATTCAATTCAATTCAATTCAATTCAATTGTAATGAAATGAAAAGGTAATTGTAGGAGCCCGTTCACTTTGTAGTAGCCAGTAAGCCGCCGGCGTTTGAAACAAGTCCATGTTGCTTTGTGTGGCCACTCTGGCAATATAGTCAACTAACGAAAAAGAGTATTAGTTTCATTCTTACAGTGTTGTAGTGATTAGTATCACGTTCGTACGGAGGCAAACATAAAATATCTTGTATCACATGAAGCTAAGGCTAAACTTTATGTTATGTATGTATATTTTTTACGTATATGTATGTCCTGTATGTGTGTGTGTGTGTGTGTATGTGTTTGTGTATATGTGTGATGATGATCCCTAGCGCTCAAACGCAAAAAGTGTGTTTTTTTTATTGAAGTAATTATAATAACATTATTAATTAATCTATATGTTCAACATTCCCAGATACTAAATAAAAATTCATCATAAAAAGTTTTGGCTCCCAGCTGTTACCTTTTTTTATTTTGTAAACAGTGAATGTGTTAAGTATCAAATACACCAAATCTAGATTAGAAAAAGATATAATTATTAGGCGTCGTTGGCTCGTGGCACTTGACTTGCAATCTGCAGGGCCTGGGTTCGAATCCCGCAATGTGATTTTCGATTTACATATGTACATTTATCCGACGTTCTTACGGCGAAGGAAAATGTAGTGATGCTGCCTGCATATATCTGAGAAAAAATTCAATGATATGTGTGAAATCAACCCGCTCTGGGCCAGCGTGGTTGACTATGGCCTAGTCACCCCTAATTTGGGGTAGGCTCCGAGCCCCTCAGTGGGGATGCATAGTGAGCTGATGATAATAATGATGATGATATATTACATGGTTATCACTTATTCAAAAGTACATTTAATAACTCGTAAGTATGAAATAGTCACATTTTGCCAGTTGTCAAATTTTATATGGACAACAACTAGACAGTTTACTCCAGCAAGAGAAACTGATTGTTTCAAACAGCAGCAGAAAATATTACGCGCTTAAATTCACAAAATAGTACGTAAACAAACAAATGCGACAAGTGCCGAAAGGCCGCGCACGGACTGCGCGTCTCGCGCCGCGCATTTGGATCTCTCAGCCGTCGTAAAGTTCCGTTTTATCTCCGTTATAAAAGTTGCGGAAACAGAAGCAGAAACGGATGTTGAAAAGCATGCGGAACTTCCGCACTTGCGGAAACGGAAACAGACATCCGTTGCATCACTAATTTAAATCCATTGGCAGTGTGCCAGCTGCCATACGAGTGCCCCACTCGACGCTCTTATGCTCCTTTAACGATGCCACGAATATCTTTATGTCTGTTGTTTCATATTTGGTTATCACAGTAATAAAGACTAATATTAATGTACGAAATTATTTATGGTTTATATTTAACTCTTCTTTGTCAGATTATTCTTGTTTATTCTTGCGCAGATTAGTTCATTACATAAAAAAATTACATAATGTTGTAAAGTGTAGTTGTATAATGCTGTTGCTTAAAAAATTTTTTATGAAATATAACATGGGAGTTGGAACAGCTATTGTAAAACATAGGTGTATTTATCCATTAGACCCTGGCCTTGTCAACAGAGTGACAGAAGATACTGGGCTGTTATTGAAATGGCCTCTTGTTACACGTGCAACTGCCATTTAATGATTAAACACTATGAACCCTATCACTATGTGATTAAGTGAGAAAATTTAATAGAAACCATTTATCAGTGCACTGCTCCACAAGTATCGGAAACACTAATAGAGATTTGGTTGAAGGAGCTCCAAGTAGGAAGCGTATAATGCATTTAATCACGAACTATTTTGTATTTGCCAAATAAGCGGACAAGCCACCAATATTAAAGCAAACAATCAAACGTTCAACAAATATCTCTTTATTTATTTAATTCCTGCCAAATCTCGAAAATTAAAACAAAATTGTTATTTCGTACACAAAAAACACTGATTTGTTACAGAGGCGCGGGTAACATGTAAATATTTTTTCAAACTAAAGAGGTCGTATTATGAAAAGGTTTGATAAACACTGTCATAGAGTAAACACGACCAGAGACGTCATTAAGCAGTTGTAAGTGAAAAGCGGAAGGCCTCGAACGGGAGCGAATGCGATGCACTGCCGTTCTATTTCCAGATCTCGTTGCGACATGCGGCAACCATTACAGTCATTCGATACCAGACATTTGATACAGATAAATCTACATACATTATAATATGTAGACATTAGACATCAGTTACGGCTATTCACGAGGGAAAAAGCAAAACATGCTGGCCTGTCTTTGTCACCCAAAATTCGTTTTGTCGACAAACATCAAAACCAAAACCATAATTAATTCTACATGAAAGACCACTTTTATTAAGCTTATCTATACCTTGTTGTATGTACATACATAAAATGTGTGAGCCACAAACAAGACTTTGAAATCAATCTTATTTTTTACTTATATATTTTAAAGTGTTTGTTTCATTTAATCAGAAAATAAAAGAAAATGTTCTAATTAAAAATAATATAAATAGGAGGAAATTAAAACAAAACATTGTAGTAAAATTTATTAACATATTGCGGTTTCTGTTGCGGTTTTCCCGGCGGAGGACGAGGTCGTTTGGTTAAAATGTCATGTCCATGACTTTTGTTTGTGAGAAATTGAATATTTTTACATTTCTTTCGCCTCTTGTAGTATACGAGTAAAAAATTATATTTACTATCCTTAAAAAAGTAGCCTATAACATGCCCGAATGCATCAACTACCTTCCCTTTAAAGTCCCTTCAAAATCTGTCCAGCCGTTCCAGGTAATCTCTGGATTTATGCGACATATACATAAAATTTTAAAAATAGATTTTTCGTTATTTTTCTTTAACGCAAATCGCGTTTACAATATATGATACTTTTTTGCAAATTTATATATAAAGACACTCCAATTTTATTAATGTACAGTCTCTTTATTGTGCTTCAAAATGGTCATGAACATAGAGAATGTAACAGTGACTACAATAACTGGAATGTTAACCACTAAACAGTTAGCCAAATTAATCACGAAACGAAAATTAATTCGCGTGATAATTTATCTCGACTCGTACAAGTACAGTGGCAACACGAATAAACGTAGTGATTCATACTTTGTTTACGTTGTTACGAAAGGTAAATTCGATAACAGACAGCGTGTCGTCTAGTCTTTGACAATTTATCTTTTAGAAGGGAAAACTATTTTATAGTCATCGAGATGAATTAAAATTTAAACATTGGTACAACTTAAGTCGATTAAATGCCGGTAACGAATATGTAAATGTGGATGTCAATGGGAAGCGGTTATTCGCTATTTTTATCGAGTTCAGGTGGCCGGTTGCTTGTTTGCTTTAAGAAACAATAATGTTACCGCTTGTCAAAGCTCATATGATGATTTATTAATATCACTTTTGATTTATTTTATTTCTTAAAAACAAAAAAGATTGAATCGATACATATATTTGAAAATAAAACATGGCTTTTAGGAAATTGCGTATAGAGACCTCATTCCATCTTATTCCATATGAATAATTCATTTACCTTTTAGATTGATTAAAATAAATTGTGCTGTTACAAGTTACCTACTACTACTTTTACAAATTACTAAAAATAATCTTTCACGACCAAAATGTAGGAGAGGCAGACAGACACGAATTCATTCCAAAAGCTGTTCCAGTGACCGCTTGCTGTGTACAAGTAAAAGATTGAATCATAACAGATGCGATTTTATTTCCGCCTTTGGGTCAACATCGCTTTGCTTTACCGTGCTCAACACAAGACGCATTGGATTATACTTCGCACAAATAACTCTCTGTTCTCTTTCAGTTTATAAATACGCACGGAAACGGCGAACGCACACTAAATAATGTAAAATTAACCTTATCATCAAGTGGTAAAATTGCAAATTGTAGGTGCAACGAATTGTAGTTTTAGGTTTGAGTAGCATACGCATTCGTATGTATTCTTTAGAATATATGTATGCATGCTTCTTATTGTTAGCTACATAGCAAAGTTCCTGCGCTTGACTACGAGCTAGCTAACACACAAGATGTCACGAGTGTTATGAGCACTCGTGACATCTTGTGTGTTAGCTACTGTATCCTTCTACTATCATATTGTTTTTCTAGCAAAATGTAATGTTCAAAAATACTACGTAACATATTATGTTGATATAGATATGTTGCGACGTTTCTCTCATTCCATTGAATAGGGTATTCATTGTACAATTTTGCAAGATATGTGCAAACAACTGGTATTCAAATAAATTCCGAAAAATCGTATAAACTTTAAGATTTCTATTCGCTAGTAATGCACGGAGCGAGAAATTGCAATGTTGCAGTTAGATAACTTTTCTACGAATACATTATACTAGAAAATTTGAATCTCACATGATTTATATCTGCCGTTATTCTCAAATAATGTGATGAATTTTGGAAATTGCAACGATTCGTCTAAATTTTAGAAAATTGATAAAAACACTTAAAATTAAACACATTTATCATGTACGGATGTATCACGGTCATAACCTAAAATCTATCCAAAGTTTATTTTAATTATTTTACATGAGATGAAAAATGGATCGAACGAAATGCTAAGCTCAATAATTTTTTTCAATTTTCCCCATCATTTGCTATTGAAAGCTCTGCATCGGTTAAGTTGTTGGCCGTATTAGTCATCAATTTTGACTGACAAATATCGAAAGCGCACGTAACATAATTTCATTATCCAAATCGTATTTGCAATGGAAATCGTTTCGTTAAACGGAACGTGATCTCTCCACATTGGATCAATTTGAAAGACGTCGCGAATCTAAAATGTGAATGACCTGCAAACCGTTGCTGTATCGACTAATCTTACAAGAACCATATTTCTTCCCTTGTTAAGTAGAGGCTAGTACTAGGTTACATGTGGACTAGAGATCATCTTTACTGGCTAAAATATATCGTTGTAAGAGCGTTGTGAAATGCAATACACGAATGTAATTGATCGTGAAATCTCGTCACGAAAGGGTATTGCAATTTAAATTAGGTTGTAATCCATTTTTTTTAATGTGATATTGTTCTTGTAAAGAATTTATTGCGTTTCTTACAGTGAAAAATAAAAGAAAAATGATTAAAATTGTGCGTTCTTAAATATGTTTAACATAAATCAGTTCTCAAAAGGTCTCTTGCTTTGATTGTGTCATTAACAAAAACATTACCTATTTTGAATTAATATACTTTAAAAAAATTATAATACTTATATTATTGGATATTTTATTCAGACATAGAGAATTTATTTTGTAATCGATATACAAAACATTTATCTGAAAGCGCTTCTTTTAAGATACGTTTAAGTACATCTGTGGGGACAATGAACAATGGTCGCGCAAAACAAGACCGTCGACCTTACGTATTACACGATTCAAACGTTATTGCCGCTAGCAATTTAGAAAGAGACGCTGCGCAAAACGTAATTTTAGATATCGGCGGGGCGTATAAGGATGCCTGTACTGAACACACCCCAGCACTTACTTTCTTTGACCCGCATTAGGCCAATCTCGCTACGCTGCAAACAATGCAAGTACCCAATAGCCGCTATAAAGTTTTAACCTTATCCTTCTCACACTGATAGATGCTGTTCATATTAATATAATACTCTTGTTGCATTCATCTCAACACAGAAGGTTCAATACAACTCAACAAGAATGAAGAATGAAAATAATGAAAAACACAGCTAAAGAAACAGAAGTCCCTTTAAAAATTAGAATTATGTCGATGATTCATCACGAGAATTCTTGTATTCTATTATGTGGAAGCGATTCTAGGATTCGCCGTTCATATAAAATCTTTTATCGTACTTGGGATACATAACTATAAAAATCTCTCTAATGACAATAATTGTACCGAAATATACACAAAGTTAACTATACAAATCGTGTTACTAATTGGGAGAAAGTTTCAAGTGATGGCATTGGCAGCAACATTTTGTCGTTTTCCTTTTTACTTGCGGAAGTGAAAGCGAAGTGGAAATCTCTGTAATGATCGATATGCTGATTCTAGATTAGTGATAGCATACTCTGCTGTAATTGACTACGGGATGGGCTGATATTTGATTTCTTTATACATCCGTTCTAGGTAGCTAGAGATGTCGAAACTAACTTCACATTATATAAAAATCTACTAGTCTTCTAGTTATTTAAAAAAAAAAATGGGACCCATCTGTAAGCACTTCCTTTCGATTAAAATAATTTTTATCAAAATCGGACCACTAGGGGCGGAGTTTCGCGGTAACACACATTAAAAAAAAATACAGTCGAATTGATAACCTCCTTCTTTTTGAAGTCGGCTAAAAAACAATTATGCATTACAAGCTTTTGCCAGCGAATTTATTCACGCGGAATTAACAAAAAAAAAATCCTATTAATAAACATAGTTTATGTTACTACTACGAAGTAATGTAGCTAGTTTATAAGCCAAAAGATTTTTTGAATTCGAACCGTTTTCATAAACTCTTTAAAGTAGTTTTTGAGTTTATTCTTTACATCCAAAAACATTTTTTTTCTCTTTATAACATTAGTAGAATAGAAATAGATGTTGAACAATAAATATGAATCTTTTCAAACAAATAAATCCTAATCGCCGCACTCAGAGCTGTTTAGTGATCATATAGGAAGACGAATAGTGTAGATTTAATACTGGAAATTTACACTGACTCTTTAATCAATCATTAAAAGACTATGGCAGTTGAACATATTTAAATAAATTTCGAAGGTGCGATATTTCACAAAGTGTTCGATCTCGTAAATAATCTATTCATTCATTCATTCACTCGACATCCTCCCCATCCCTATGAGCTTGTCGCCCCCACTTTTAATCAGACATTTTGAAGTACTGCTACGAAGTACTCCACGCGTCTCGAATACTTCCTGTGCTATGGGAGTAAACTATTGGTTGAAATATACATTATTGACGGTCGAATTGGCGATTGTAGCTTTTATGGCGAACACAATTATATCTAAGGACTTACTATCCAAAGTTTAAAGTTGCGGAGAGAGGAGTTTTTATTAAATAAAATCGTACTTAGGTTAGTTATTTTCACTACTTTTGATGTAACTTTGACAGTTTTATTTTATAAATGGTCAAAGGTTTTTATTTTATACAGCCACAGCCATAAGTCATGTATGCTACTAAAATAAATTAAAAAAAAAGACATATTTATTTTAATTCTTATTGCGAAATATTATCTTAAATTGATTAAAAATAATAAAAAACTGACATTTGTTTGTAATTTATTTATTATTTACTAAAATAAATTAAAAAAAAAGACAAATTTATTTTAATTTTTTTTGCGAAATATTATCTTAAATTGATTAAAAATAACAAAAAAACATATGAAATAGGCAGAATTTGATTCCCTAACAAAAGAAATTTGCAACGTCTCCGGCGCTATGGGATGAGCAGCCCCTCCGCCCTAGCGTAACAAGGCGCGGGTGCCTATACTCGCCTCCGCAGCTGAGGCTTTTTGGTCGCCTTCGGCGACCAGCCTCAGCCGCTACGGCTCGCACAGGCCCCCGCGCCTTGTTACAGCGGGCGGGGGCTGCTCGCCCTCCGCGCCTCCGGCTTTTCATAAACACTCTAGGGGTAGGGCAGAAAGTACCACGTGGTGTCGGGGTTGACTGATTCGGTTCTGTGACTCATATCCAACCTTACAATACAAATTTACAAAGAATTTACTACCGTTACTGTGACTTACAACAATTCCTCCGAGTACGGATTTATTCGTCGTACTGATGACCCAGAAGATATTCCGGGTATCATCACCTCAGCTTCACCTGATTCTAAATCCCGAGGATTCGGAGACGCCATAACAGTAACAGACATAACATAAAAGTATGTTTAAATCTCAACTGAATAACCATAACAGATAATGCCAAAGAGTATGTAAACATTTCGCTAGTATACTATGAAATGGGTACATACTCTTTGCTACTTCGTAGTTTTGCGTTCCGTGTCTTCAAAATTATGAAATAAGTAAACAATATAAATGTCAGATTTTTATTATTTTTAATCAATATAAGATAACATTTCGAAATAAAAATTAAAATAAATAATATGTTTGGTTTAAAAAAACTTTAATCGAATTAAATAGAGTATTTTTTTTAATTTATTTTAGTAGCATACATGACTTACGGCTGTATAAAATAAAAACCTTTGACCACTTATAAAATAAAACTGTCAAAGTTACATCAATAGTAGTGAAAATAACTAACCTAAGTACGATTTTATTTAATAAAAACTCCTCTCTCCGCAACTTTAAACTTTGGATAGTAAGTCCTTAGATATAATTGTGTTCGCCATAAAAGCTACAATCGCCAACTCGACCGTCAATAATGTATATTTTAGCCAAACTATTTTACATACGAAAGGAATTATAAATGTAGATGAGAGCACGAATAAATCTTACTAAAAAAATACTTGAAAAATACTTGTTTGTATCCGAATGAAAATTGTAATACATAGATTAGAATCTGGAATAACGCATAATCTACTAAATCAGTTTTTTAAATTCCACACAGACGAAATTGAGAAATAGCTAGTTAATAACGCTTGTCGAATTCTAAATGCAAAAAGTCAATCAACAAAATTGCATTTTTTTCAAAGATAAGACAAGATCAATTACGATCATAAAATATTAAATCGCTAAATTAACTTTCATTCTTTACAATATTTTTAATTTTTAATAAGCTCATAATATAAACCATTGAGATGCTCGTAAAAATTAAAATACATAACCTCTTTTATTTCAATTTTTTCCATTCAACCGCTGTAAAGGCAAAGGCATCTAGGTCATACGGCATACGTTTCAATAAGTTTTTTATATTTTAATCTACCAAGCTCACGATGTCACATGTGCCAGTTAAAATAAATAGGAAATTGAAATTTAAATGCATTTTAAATTAATCAGATTACGAGAGAGACGCGTTCTAAATATCCATCGAATTTTCACTGTAACAATCAATAAATTTGTAGTATAAAACATAAATTTTGAATACAAACTTCATTATTTAACTAGAAAGAAGTTGAGTAAGCGTATAACTTTTTCGTGTTTTACTTAACGGAAATAATTTCGTTAAAAATAATTTGATTGAGTTAAAAGTGAAACGCAGTTGCATATTTGCAAAGGGAAGCGACGCGACGCCTTGGCTTTTGGCCAAACTTCATTTAGCTAACACAACTTACTGCATTGTCGGGCCTTTACTGATCAATTCCTTTTCCACTTTTAAAATCGAAATTTCGTAATTTAATAAATAGGTTGTGTACCTGTCAAATTGTCAATTTAAGACATTATTACACAAATAATGTCTTAATTTGACAGGTCGTGGAACCTTGAAAAATATTTTTAGAATTTTATTTCAAATACACCTTTTAGGGTGAAACAAAATGAACCCTCTTTGATCCTTTCCACATTACAAAGGCCAACGAAAGCTTTCAGTGAAATGGACGACATGGCTTTTTTTATTGTCCTCTTATTTTCTCCCTCAATGACAGCCATTAACGCTCTACTCGAATGACATCCTTAAATAGAACCCGCTATCTCATCCCCTACTTTGCTCTTAAATGGTTTTATGAATCTATTATTAAAGTTTAGTAATGGAACAAGTCTCTTCTACTATCACTATTTTCTATCAAAAATATTTGCAATTTGTGTTTTCGTAACGACATCGACAGAAAATGTCAATATTTTAAGAGATTTGACGTTGTAATTTACGCCCGCTATACAAATCTAATACAAATTTTATCGATGATGACGTTACGAATACTTTCTCGAAATTTTACATACTAGGTCTTTTCAATTCTCATAAATATACACATACGTAGACGTAATGTAAAGAAATTAGTATTAAGGATTAGGATGAAATTGATAAAACACGATGAAAAAAAGAGGGAGTGGTAATCTTCCTTACATTAATAATAACCTTGAACTATGTCAGAAGGTTACTGCTACGTCATTATAGCACTTTGTTAAGAAAACAGTGACAGGCGTGGTCAGACCACACCTCCGTGCATATCAGTCTAATCAGGCACTCCCGTACAAAAGGTTGAAGCTATATTCTTGATTAAGTTCTTTCGATAAAGGTAAAGTCTCTGATTTGTTACAGCAATAATGTTGCAGATCTGTTACGTAGATACGTAAAGAATGTTATAATTTTAGAACACACATATCAAACCTTTTACGTTTTTCCAGACTTGTAAGTCAACTCTATGTTTTTTGTAGGATGCAAGAAGGAGAGGAAGGTGATAAGAGCACATCAGACACTGTAGCGCGAATACCTCCGCATTGTCACATCACTATCAAATGCACCAGAGAGGTAAATATATTTTTTAAATTCAATAAAATATTGTCGTAAACATATTTTTATATCAAAAGGTGGAAAACGAGCAAGCAGTTACCTAATTTCGCGGAAATACCGAAGCGATCGCTGTCCATAGGCATCCGCAATTACAGATGCTTTGCCTACTTTTAAAAGATGGAGGAGTAGACGCGCATAAAAGGGATATACCGCCTTCCTATGCGTCCCCTCCGTCAAATCCACTTCTACTTCCGATATATTCCTTAAAAGAAAAGGGTGAGAAGGGAAAGCGTACTAAAAATAAGCCTACAAGCTAAGGAATTAGCGATATTATATTAGTATACACCAACGTAATAATGTGCAAGAAATATGAATAATCATATGTGAAAGAAAGATTGGTAATAACCGGTTCATATCCACAAGAGTCATTCATCCGTTTCTAACCTTTCGGAAGACTAAGTTTTCAACATCTATCTTTCACAACAACTTCCCGCCCGTATTTTGTAATTTTATCTGCTAGCTCTATGTCTTCTTAGATCGCGGGCTTCAACGGTCTTTCGGAGGCGGTGCGACGGCTGGATTTCTCATCAGCGGTACGTGACGTGCGTCGCTTCAATTACATCTGTGCATTACTCGAGCTGCTGCTGGGCGGACAGAGACTGACTCACTTGCCCGGTGCAGCGCAGAAACTGTTGCTCTCCATGCTGGAGCAACTTGCTGACCATGGTGAGCATTTAGTTGTACGATAGTTAGTAGATTGATTTGAACTTCAAAGACGTAAATAAGGAACTTTTCTATTTGAGTGAATCTTAGATTCCGGGCGTCATGCTAACAACCACTACCATAAAGAGGTATGTGTGCCGTGGAAAAACTAACCATTAATTGAACGAGCTGGTCTACTCCAGTCCATTATTTCTGTTAATATTAAAGTAACGTGTGGCAGTGGCGACTTCAAAGCACAATCCGGAGGCGCTGCGAGCGTTGGCTGCGGCGCTGGGCGGAGCGCGCGAGGCAGAGCGCCGCGCCTGCTGGGGCCGGCCGCTCGGCTCACGCGCGCTCTGGCGGCACCACGACCGCGCCATCGCACGCATCACGCGCATCGCGCAGGACATACGCATACCTGAGGTACAGAACTTTTGGTACAATTAGGTGAAAAAGTGGTCATAGTCAACAACATACATATGCGACAGTTTGAATCCGAAAGCGAAAAGAAATAATAAATACTCTCCAATACAATACAATCTTAGTATAATTTGAATTATCCTGTGATCAGCCGGGGCCTGAGGTGATGCCCAAGCTGCACGACCTGCCCGAGGAATGCATCCGAGAAATTATGTTGCGGATATCCGACCACAGGGACTTAGATGTAAGTTAACTCTTTAACTTCTTTTATGAGTAACGTAATTAAAATTTGGTGTTATTGATATTTCGAGATTAATTTTATGCAAGTTTCCTGTTTATAGACGAATAGTGACATAAAAATGTGATTTTCGAACATTTAATAACCCAGGGGGATCCTTAAAATTGGCTGACAGTTGAAGTCAGATTCCCACCTGAGGGTTTTAAGCAGTCAATGAATCGACCGTGATAAATGACCTAGAATAGCTATAGTTGTAATTGTGACATGTGTGTGACAAGGCGGCGTCGTCGGCGTGGAGCGTGATGGCCTCTCTGTGCTCGGAGCGGCGCGTGTGGCGCGAGCTCGTGCTGTTCCACTTCACACAGCAGCAGCTCAGCACCGTGCTCGCCAAGGACGAGACAGACGTCGACTGGAAGAAGACCTTCCACCAGCTCAGAAAGTGAGAACTCAAATATCACTTCTTGAACTTCTCATTCGGTGACAACAAAAGACCGAAGTAGTGTGTAAAACGATAGGAAGGGGAAGTGGATTTGGCGGAAGACGCATAGGAAGGAGAAATATCCTGTTTCTGTGCGTCCCCTTCTCCATTGATCAAAGGTAGAGAACGCATCTGCATTTGCGGATGTCTATGGGCAATGGTTGCCTCGCTATTTCAGCGAATTCAGATGGCCGTTTGCTCGTTGGCCACCTTTTGATGTAAAAAAAAACTTTTTCTACTTTCTGTGAATAGCAAGAAACAAAGTTCGTTAGTCGTGTAGATAACTTATATAATGTATATTAGCGTAATATAGAATATTGCTATGTTCTAATATCTGTACGTCAGACTGTACGGTCTGCGCGAGGAGGCGCAGTTCGCGGAGACGCTGTCGCTGTGCCGCCACTGCAAGTGCCTGTTCTGGCGCTCGCTCGGACATCCTTGTATCGCCGACCAGGTCACAACTCGCACTTATACATTCTAACTGTGTACCATTTAAATTATATATCCTCAACAAGCAGATTTTTCTTTAAATAACACTTTCTAATAGTATTGTTAGTTAAATTCTTAATAAACCTAAAATTTAATATTACAACATAAAAAGAAAGGTTGAGATAAAAAAGGAAAAGTTGGTTTAAAAAGAGTGAAAAGTTCTGTCATATAGTCGTAGTTATCTACACAATATTACATATTGTGCTATATTTTTTTTTATTTTTTACGGTTTTTTCAATGTTTTGTCTCATGTTTTAGTGTCCGGAGTACCGCGAACGTTTGAAGGAAGCCGGCGGCCCCCTCCCGCCTCACCCCGTGCCGCCCGCAGCCTTCCTTAAGTTCTTCTCGCTCTAAATGATAAGCCAAAATGGTCTTTGTGTCTATTGCGGTACGTCATAAACTCGATTAAATCATCCGCTTGAATTTACTGTTCCAGATCGTCCAAAATGATATACATAATGGATTCAAGTTGGTATTATTGAGTTGAAAGAAAAAGTACAGGCAGCTAAAAAATTCGCCGAATTGTTAAAAAAGATATTTTGACAGAAAGTTGTTGTCTTTGGTTTTTGCGGCATTAGCTAAGAGGCTTTTTGCCATGACGAGAAAATATAGACAATTGTCTTTGCGATTTTACTATTATGTTTAATAATTTAAATGTAATTTTCTTTGTTCCTTTTTATGATATGCGGAGCTATATAAAAATCTCATCACAATGAGTGTCTTGTATAAAGTGACTTAAATGTTTTTGTATCGTAAAATATATTAACTATAATATTGTAGACATTTTAAAATTATTGATTCGTAAATGATACCATGTTGTACCAAAAGATTTTTTTTATCTTGAAACCTTACAAGTATTGATTGCTTTGTGATATTTTTTGTTCCACAATGTGTTTATTTAGTTTTTGTGTTGATGTTTAATGTTTTTCAAGTGAGGTTATTAATTTCTATTGGTTATCAACTAAACCATATATTATATTGACAAGACTATGCAATTTGTTTTTTACTGAACTTTGCCATTTGATTAACTGAAGATTGGCCGTAACAAATTCACTGCCAACAATATTGCTTGCTCTTAATCTTACGCTAAATAGATTTATAAAATATCTTGTCCGATTACTGTCATAATCTAATATATAAAATTCTCGTGTTACAGTTTTCGTTCCCGTACTCCTTCGAAATGGCTTGACCGATTCTCATGAAATTTTGTGAGCATATTGAGTAGGTCTGAGAATCGGCCAACATCTATTTTTCATTTTTTTTTTTAACTGCGCGCGGACGGAGTCGCGGGCGACAGCTAGTAGATTTATAAAATATCTTGTCCGATTTCTGTCATAAGCCGTACAAATATAACAGAGTTAACTCAAATGCTTAACAAGTATAAAAATAAACTTAATTGCATCCCAGTTAAAAATGTAGATCCATTCAAGGACCTAATTTCATTCTTTTAAATTTATGTATATTGACAGTTGAATGTTTTAAGTCTAAAATACGATTATTCTGTAATGATATAGTGAAAGTAGATGTAGCCTGTAGTTGTTAAATGCCTTATGTGAAAAAATATTGCATGTCGTTCATGGTTTATACTTGAAAAAAAATAAAAGACAACTCTATGGTATTGTAGATTAAATAATTAAAAGACTTCATCTTTAACACTAAATTTCGGACTGAGAACCGTTACTATAAAAAAAAACTTGAAGTAATGTTACAGTTAAAAATATTTGATTACAGAGAAATATAGTAGCGAGAATAGTTCCATGAATGTCTGAAAGCAATATTTTTATAAATCCTGGTTACAATTTCAAGATATTAGATTATTTGTGGCTAATGTTCATCGCCTGACAGAGCCTAAAGAAAATTACCAAAAATTGTTCTGTCCAAATCTATTTTATTATTATTAAGTCTGACAGATGTAAAACTGTTCTCCATATTGTAGAGTAGTTGAAGTTGTTTATATATTGTGATATTCTAAGATATATATAACATTACTTTTAAAGTGTTTGAGTCTCAAGAAGCTAACATTATGATAAGGTTTTTTGAATGCAGCTTTCTCACAAGTAGTTCATTTTCTGTGATTTTTTTTTTGTTTTGTGCAATGGAATTGTTTTTGAACATATGTTTGTGTGTTCAGTCTTTATGGATGTATTCTGAATAAAGTTATTTTAAATACAATATCAAATATATTTTATTTTCCCATTAAATAAACAGAAAAGCTGTGTAATTAGAACAATAAGACTAAAAACCTTTACCATTAAATTAAAGAGTAATCTTGGATAAGAAAACTAAATACAAACAGTGAGTTGGATAAATAGCCAAAGCATAGTTAAATAGTAAAATTTTAATACATTTGTTTGGATAACTTTTAATATGTACACAAAATACTTAATGAAGAAATCTACACAATTTTTATTATATTATACAGAAAATAATTTCCATAAAAAAGACATAATTAATTCTGAGTATTGCATAAGTGATTGTACTAATGGTGATAACAAAACAATAATGTTCACTTATTATTATTAAATTCATAATATATTTATTATCAAAACCAAATTACTACATGTTTATTTGGTGAAGTTCACGTTATAATTATAAACAACACATTCAAGTTAATTCACTTTTAACATTCTCACAATGTCGCACCAAATCTTTCAATTTATACACAAGATCTTGCAATTGTTGTGTATCACAGGTAAACGGAACATCGTCTTTATCTGTCTTCAATACAACACTGTACAGTAATTTGTCTGAGCCAACTCCAGGCGTATTTGTTAGAGCTTCCAACTTCCATTCCACATCGGTTATTCTTGGTAAGGCGTTTGCATCTGATTGGGAGGTTGACATTCTCTATTCTTGTTGATTCGGACCTCAAATAAAATTTAATCAGTCACTGCTGCCTAAAAAATACATGTTAGACGCTTTATCTTCAATTAAATTCAATCGAAACAAATATTATTCGTATTAAATTATCAATTAACTTTAAAAACATTATAATTTGTTTCACATTTACTTTATAAATTGTCAAATATGTGACATTGACATCACATTCCGTGGCCAGAGAGAGGCAGCGAGTTCAAATGTCATTCATATAAAAGCATAGACAATTTATTTATTTTTCAACTTGTAAAGTGCACCACTGTCGCTTTAGTGACGTAAATTCAGAAGAACCTAGCTAGTGTTGTACAATCCCGTACACACAATCTTACGCACTAAAATTCTGAGATGATCTTTGTTTTTAATGCGATTTCTTTGGTTGTGTGAAAGCGTATTCCTTAATCTATATATATATAAAAGAAAGTCGTGTTAGTAACACTATTTATAACTCAAGAACGGCTGAATCGATTTGACTGAAAATTGGTGGACAGCTTAGAACCAGGAAACGGACATAGGATAATTTTTACCCCGTTTTCTATTTTTTATTCCGCGCGGACGGAGTCGCGGGTAAAAGCTAATATAAAATAAAAAACAAAGTTCATAAATTGTTAGTATATTTAACATTTCACATCAAAAATAAGATTACATTTATTTATCATTTATATAAGGCATATTTATTTCAAATAAGCATAAGGCACTTTATTTCTTATAATTATTTGGATTTCAAAAAAAGAAATATCTCAATAGAAATTAATTTCAGAATATACACTGCAAAAGCTGATAAAAGAAGTACATAAAATAAAAAAAATCATAAAATAATTTGATTGGCTTGGAGATTCTTCATCTAAAAATTATAACATTTAAAATTAGTATTTTTAAATATTTCTTAACCTAATTTGGTAAATATTTTACACGTGTATGTTAAATATATTTATTACGTCGTGCTTTCTATAGGGCAACATTTAATGTAGGCAGATTAGCACCTATTTTTACTGCTTATATTAAGATTTTCACAAGAAAAAAATTAGAAACACAACCTTAGTACTAAAACAACAATGAAATACTGGCAGTTTCGAAATAAAGAAAAATATCCTATTAATTTTAGCATTATATTAAATTCAAAATTTATGTTAAAATTTTTTATGAAAGTCATACATATTGTAATTTTTTTAATGCTAAAATAAATAGAATATGAAATAGGTGGTATAATTTTCATGTCCGCGATGTTTACAAAAAAAATATTGCATGTCTATAACTCACATATATCGTTTTCACAAAAAAATGGCACTTGACAGCATATTTAAAATCTTTACTTAAAAAAAAAACGAAGAACTTCATACATATAACATTAATTATTTTGTGCTTTAGTAATAACATTTGCGTTTACTTTTTAATATGTTATGTTTAGCACAGAGTATTTATTTTTAGTTATTTGACAACGAAATTATTAGGTCTGTACTTTGATAAATCCATATTATGTACCTATATTTTTTTTATCAAACAAACAAGCTAACCAATGTTAGACATTCTTTTTATTTTAAATTATTATTTTGTTAAAGGCAACCCTAATATTGCGGTGTTGCGATATTTAAATTACCATAGACATTTTTTTTTTAATCAGCGTTTCATCTTCTCCAATATAGGTAGTACCATTTCGAAAGAAGGTCGTTTGCCTGGATCCTCGTTCATACAGATCTTGATCAGTTTAGCAATGTGCGGCGACACACCAGGCGGGATTGTCACACGGAGCCCTTCGAGTGCTATCTTCATACCGCATTCCATCGGAGATAAATCCGCAAACGGTACCTAAATAAGTAAAGTATTTTCATTTTGAAAAACCAAAACTACTTTTTTTTTAAATTATCATATTTGATAGGATTGCCAAAAAAAATCTACCTCTGCCTTTATTATAAAAAATCCTTAATAATGATGAAATCAATCTTAATATATATAAATCTCGTGTCACAATGTTTGTCCTCAATGGACTCCTAAACCACTTAACCGATTATAATAAAATTCGCACACCATGTGCAGTTCGATCCAACTTGAGAGATAGGATAGTTATTGCTAATTATTTGTCTGTTATTATTTGACAGTCACAATTATCTGTTAACTCCAAATGATTCTAACAGATGTCGATACCTTTCGACTGGGTTGAGTAAGTAATCAATAGATGGCGCCGCTATGGTAAATCTACGAACGTGTCATATGAGCTTATTAACTGGGCGCGGACGGAGTCGCGGGCGATAGCTAGTTGAATAATAAAAAACATGTTAATAATGATTTCGCTTCAATCATCCGACCTCTCTAGTGGCGAGTTCCCACAGAAGCACTGCGAAGCTCCACATATCCGCAGCTTCCCAGTTGCGCTTCGCTGCGGGCTTCAGAAGCGCTTCGGGAGACATCCAAGCCGGCGCGTACACTCGCCCGCGCTCCTGGAACGAGAACTTCGAGTCCGCCATGTTGATGCGCGCCGTCAGGTCTTCATCGATCTGGACAAATTCAATTACATTTATATAGTTTTGTGGTTGGCAGAAATAAAAGATTTCTCTTCACTACTAGCTATTACCCGCGACTCCGTCCGCGCGGAATAAAAAAAAATGCACACAAGATAAAAAAGTTCCTATGTCCATCTCCTAGTTCTAAGCTAACTCTTCATCAATTTTCAGCTAAATCAGTTCGAGCGATCTTGAGTTATAAATAGTGTAACTAACACGACTTTCTTTTATATATATAGATATATAGATTTTAAACTAATTCTCGTACATGTTTTGTCTTCCGTCTTTTTTAACTCGACTCTCTCTTCCTATCGCTCTCATAAATCCATCTCGTTCTAACCAATCAATCATTCATGCATCTTAATCTTATCCATCTAACATTCTTTTTCGTTCAGACACCACAGACGTACATCTATATCTATCTATATATATAAAAGAAAGTCGTGTTAGTTACACTATTTATAACTCAAGATCGGTCGAACTGATTTAGCTGAAAATTGATGGGGAGGTAGCTTCGAACTAGGAGACGGACATAGGAACTTTTTTATCATGTGTTTTATTTTAATTCCGCGCGGACGGAATCGCGGGTAAAAGCTAGTTTATGATAAAGTCAATGAGAGATATAATGGGAGACTAGAAAGATTAAGAAATTATGACGTATAATTTTTTTAGGTTTTTAGGGAACGAAAATTGTTCACACATGTGACCGCTGCTTTCATTGGTTAAATATTTTAATTTCAAATGAACCAAAGGGACATAAATATAGATACGTAATATGTGTTTGTATCAGTTATAACCTAACTCACCATAATATGGCGACTGTTGAGATGATAGGTAGGCAGCGCACGGTCTCTCTGCAGCGAGTGCAGATAGGCCATGCCGGCGGCGGCGTCCCGCGCCAGGCGCAGCGCAGCCCCCGCGTCCACCACCACCCCGCCTCGGCCTCCGCCCCCGCCCCCGCCCCCGTGCAGCAGACTGTACAGTGAGCCCCACGACATGTGCTGAGATATCACCACCAGAGATGGCGGAGACACGCAGCAACCAACCTGGAAACATCATAAGAATTATGTTTTTTTAATATTTATCACTATCTATTTAAAAAAAAAACTTAGTAAGTTTATACTCTATGGGATTTATACTCTATGTTATATCTAGACTGTATTATACATCTGTGCCAAATTTCATCAGGATCCATTTTGCGAAATATAACATTATATTTTATAAAATTACAAATAGACACTCCATTTTAATCAATTGTATATAGACAAAAAAAAATAGTCCTTTGACATGTTGAGTGCTACGGACTGAAAATTTCACATTTATATGTAACAAATGTATTAATTGTGGTTTATAATAAACAAATATAGATAATGTAACATACAACAGGCAGTATGTTGGGGTGCGAGAAGATGCGCAGTTTGGGGAACTCCTCGTTGAAGTCTCTCTGTACACGCGGCGTGCACTCGCGCACAGCTATTATCTTAGCCACAATGTCGTTCTTCTGCCACCGGCCGCGCCACGTCTCACCTAAACATACAACACACTTGTTAATGAATAGCAAAAAGATTTTACTCAACGAATATATTCAAACCAAATATCGAATGACATATTTTTTTATAATTTATTTTTTCTATTGTTTACTTTTGATATGTCAATTTTAAATATATAGTCGAAAATTGGATCAAGGACGAAAAAGTTGTTTTAATTTTATAAATAGTTATCACAACATCTGGCAACCCTGCTAGGGCAGGTAGACTAGCTGTCGCCCGCGAATCTGCCTGCGCAGAATCAATAAAAAAAAACTTAACTTGTAGCCTATATGTTCTCCCAGACTATGTTCTTCATTCATGCCGAATTTCAGCTAGATCCATACAACCGTTCTGAAGATACCATCTAACAAACATCCATCCATCCATCTAAACATTCGCATTTATAATATTAGTAAGAAGTCATCCCTTCTCTGGCCTTATCCCACTCACTTGGGGTAATAATTGGGGGGAAGTAAGATGTGAAAATAGAAATTGTATTCAATAAATATGTACTAATTATTGAGACTGAGATAAATAATATGAAATGTAAAGGCCTAGGTCTAGAATATTCCATTTAAAGAAGTCTAGTTTCTAAACTTAATCCAAACATTATCCAATTATCCCTACCGTTACAAATGGAGGTTGTCCTTCGGAACCGGACAATGACTCTCGCTGATAGAGACTTCTCACTTATGAAGCTTTAACTGTATCTTATTTGGTTAAAAATTAAAAATAGTGTTATCTCACCAGATGGAGTGACAGCGATTCTCGTATGCAACGCCAGCTCATTAATATTGATGCCTTTATGACGTGAAAGTGTCGCATCACGGCTTCTGGTCTTCAAGCCGAGCCATGACTGATCTTTGAATTGAATCTTCTTTAGATCCTGTCCATGTTGAACGGCAAGTTCATGCAATCTGTATAATTAAACAAGTATTTGCAAAGAGGTAGACAGAATGATCATGTTATTAAGCATTGGTACTGTACACTAGTAACAATAAAAAAAGAAATTAAGTGAAATTACATCATCACAAAAAGTCCAATATATAGAAAAAGTTGTAATTTTATATACAAAAAGAAAACCAGACGTAACTACTAAGTATTGAAATATTTAGGTTACACTACATTAAGCACCAATTCAAATTAATTAAAATGTATAAATTACCTTTGTACCAGTTGTCCTCTAGTCTTATCCAGGGGTGTATCCCCATCTTTATTAGCAAGAGACACTAGTGCTCCGGCAAGTACAAGGTCCTCAGCAATTGCACTGTAGCCCCAGAAACATGCATAGTGTAATGGAGAGTTGCCATGCTCATTCGTAAAGTTCACGTCCACTCGGTTTTGTAGCAACTGTTAATAATAAAAATTATAAATTGAGCGAAAGGAAAAAAGAGGCTGTGCGAATGCACAACACCAAGGATTCCCTTGTTGGGGAATCCTTGGTGGGGGCAGTACTCATCATCTAACTTTCACAATTTCAAAAGTTTTCCCTCAACTTTAATCCCATAGAGTACTAATACTACTTGACTAACATACAATCATATGAATAAATGGCTACAAGTTCCATAGTTTTATTTATTTATTTATCAAATTTGTCTACCTGACTGTACTACAAAAAGAGTTTCCATGGCTCAGGGGTTAAGCATTTGACTTGCGATTTGCAGGTCCTGGTTTGTAAGGCCTAGTCACCCCTAACTTAGAGTAGATTCCAAGCCCTACAGCGGGAAGGTATAGTGAGCTGATGATGACTGTACCGCTCATTTAATGGATATCTTTTCAATAATTTGATATTAAACAGATGTTTAGTATCGATTTCTCATAAATCTACACTAATCAGCTCTCAAGGTGATCTATTAACAACTTTGTGTGTGGTAATTAATAAATTAAACCCACACAGTACATTATCAACATAATACTATAACTATAAATGTTTTCAGATATCTTGGAACTCTTAACTTTGTGTGAATTGCTGAGCAGAACACAATTTTACGAGTAGCGGGGTGTAGGGGGATGTGAGGAGAGGGCACTGCACAGCTCTTCTACGACCTTAGGCAGCCAAGATATATGAAAATAGTTATACTTACCAGTTGTACGATAGGCCGGTGCCCATGTGCAGCAGCTAAATGCAATGGTGTATCATCTCCCATATTGGTAACATTAATTCGTGCCCCACGGCGAATTAGCATCTCCACAATTTTCATGTGTCCTTCCTTACAGGCCCAGTGCAGCGGACTGAAGCCATGATCATCTCTGACAACAAATATTACATCGATTTTAAAGACAATTTGATTGAGTGCTTAAAATAAATATACATGCCGTTTCCTTGAAAATTTTATGCAAAAAGTTTATAGAAGAGTCACCACATTAGGTAATTTAAAATGCTATATCTTAAAACATATACTTTAAAGGGAACAGTTGAATTGATTGAATTTTTTTTCCTGTTATTAATGAGGAAAAATATCATTTTTATATTTATCACACTGGCATACATGCCATGCGGAAAAATAGACTAATTACTCATGTATGAGTAAAGAACTCAAAGAGACCATAGACTATATTATTAAATAATCACTACCTAAAATGGTAAAATCATTTTTTGCCCTTGCCTTGCCACACCTAAATCTCTTCTCTACAACTGTGTGCTTTTCCTCAGTTAATGACCTTTCAAAATAAACATGAGTCATACAACTTCATAAATAATTGGTTGGATTTTGATACTTTTCATCAGTTTTTAGGAATTCGTGAGTTGTTTCAAATTGGTACTGATTGATCATGTTTATAGTTTTACTATAAGTAATACCGTTTTTAACAAATCTTACTAGATTTTGTAAAATTCAGAATTGTCAATAGGTTTAAGGACATTTTACAATAAACCTATGAAGTCACAAGCTACATACTAAGATGACCTATGACACATAGATATGGTCTTACAATAAAAATAAACTATAGCACAACATACTTTACAAACATCTGTGGGCGATACGCGAATTCCTTATACCTTAAAAGGCACATGTAGGCCTTCAAGTTGTGTTTTAACTTATTTAGAGTATTGAAAACTTATTAAACTCACCCTTGGTTCATGTCATGTTCAGTATCATCAAGCCAAACTCGCACCTGCAAAGCGTTTCCTTCTCTACACCACTGAAATATGTCTTCCATTTTTAAACTTCACCGATTACACTTAAGGATTATCTAAGATTGTCCCGTGTCAATATTTATCACGTCTGATAAGTGTATCTAATTAAATAACTTATATTGATTTCTGTTATCAAAAAAGAAAAATGAAATAAAGTCACAACAGGAGTCATTCATTAGAGGCTCTACTTTGACAGTTTCGCAATCACCGAAAATAAAGTATAACTGTGTCAATTTCATAAGCATTCATCTCTCTACATTCGTTTTAGAATTTGTAAAGAAAATTATTCAGACAAATATCCTTTTTAAATTGAACGGGTTATATTTAATAGAGTTGCTAGTACGAAATAACTTTAAATTGGACCTTGATATCAAAATCGTTTGACCATTTTGCTTGATCAATCTTTTTATCAAATATGGACAAAGGAGTATTCGTAAATATAAAAATTAAAATTTAATCAAAAAAGTGCTTTAGCGATATTAATATGTTCAACTTCATTTTTCTGGAATAGTTCTCAATCAATTGCAATCATCGTGGTTGGACTAGTTTCTATGTAATTTGTCATTTTTTTTTTGTAGTATTTAATTTTGTTCCAAGCTTTTCTGTTGGCACTTGATACTCGGTGTTGTTTCGTTATATAGGTGAAAGCAAAAAAAAAAAAAACAAAGTACATCCTTAGAAATAATATCACAGCAGAAGAGCTGTTTAGGCGTAGTGCAATGCTCAAAACAGTTCTCAAATATATCAAAGTTTTTATTTAAAATATAAACTAAACACTATTTCTTTGCAAATGTTATCTTCATTGCATGTGTTGGTGTTATTTTGAATCCTTGTAGAGCTTCTTTGGCAGCTGCAGATTGCATTTCATTAGAGAACTCAACAAAAGCAATATCATGCCTGTTCGGTACAAGACGAACTTCTTTGAAACCAGGAAATCTGCAAAAAAAAAATAGAAAAAATTAATTATAATCTTAAAACTTTACTATCATTACTACTGGCTTACATTTTTGAATTCTTTCATTTTACAGTTCTTTTATGTACAATTAACATTTTTAAAAAGTTTTGTTTGTAAAAAATACTTACTGGTTGAAAAGCATAGACAACATCATTTCAGATGTTTCATCAGGTAAGTTTGTAAGGAAGAGGATTTGATTAGGAGGTTGTTCTGCATTAACATTGTTAAGCATATTTGGTTGACCAAAGCCAGGTATGACCCCACGACTTGCATCTTTGTTTTTCTTCTTTTTACCATCTTCTGTACTTCTAGGTAATTTGGGACGCTTTGGTCGCTCTTGGAATGTGCCTTTAACCTTTGCAATAACATCACTATCTGTTTTTGAATACTGAATTCTCTGAAATCAAATATAGAAAAGCTTAAATATATAATTTATTTACAGAATGAAAATAATCTTGATATGAATGTAATATTATATCGACGCTGGAAAGCATAATCGCTGTAACCCTTGAAATCGCGAATATGTTTTTCACACATTAATAATTTCAACCATTATCAAACGATAATGATTTTATTATAGTTTAGCACAAACTACACAACATTGCTAAATACCGCATGCTAGTAGGCGTATCAGCTCACGAGTTATGATTTTTTGGCTCTCCTGTAAAGTTCATACTTTCGGAGTTACAGCGTTTATGCTTTCCAGCGTCGATATATTGAAAATAAATGTAAATATACCATTGGTTTGTCATAAAAAGGAAATCCTTGCATGCTCCTCAATGCAACAGTGGCACTGGATATTTCTTTGAATATAACAAAAGCTTGACCTCTCATCTTCAGTGTTTTCATTGCAACTATATCCAATATTTGGCCAAATTGTGAGAATATTGCATATAGTGATTTTTTAAGTTCATCCTTTTTAATTTTTTCATTTAAGTTGTTTATATAAATAGTGTGATTCGGTCGGATATCCATTGCTAGAAAAGTAATTATAATAAATGTAAGATTAAATTGGTTTTCTTATACAACAGAAATTAACAATGTATTGAAAAAGTATAGACATTTTTTTACGGTAGTAGGAAATTATAAATTTATTTATAGGTTATGATTTTTGTTTATACTTTTCTGTGCATCGTTTATCTATTAGAAGTATAGTGAGATTGTGACCAAAACCATAAAATAAATTAATATTAACTTAGGTGTAAATTTGAGTTGTTAATTAGAATAATAATGAATGAAAAACTTACTCATTTTCAAATTGATTAGTTATAGAAGGGAACAATTAGTAATGATGAACGGTTGAAAATTCCCTAATTCCTTAAAAATGTTAATTACCCAACAAAATGAAAACACAAACACATTTCAATAAAAAAATTATCTTTACCAGTTTTACTTTTTTAACCTATAAATTAAATTGCTTGGCTTCGCGTCGGCGTCGGACACAAAGTAGGGATGTAAAGTAAACTCGATTTTAAAAATTTTAATTCGACTTTTTAAAATCGATTGTATAATTTATTCGATTTTTCAACAGATGATGACATTTTGTACAGATGTAGAACATAGTATGAAAGAAAATTTAAGTTACTTATAAGTTTTTTTTTAAATTCCGCGTGAAGGGAGTCACGGGCGACATCTAGTATTAAATTAAACGAGAAAACAACTATGTCTCGCTAACACGCTAAAAAATACTGAACCAATTAAAATTAAATTTGGTGCAAAGATAGGCTATAGCCTGAGAAATGACAAGGATAAAGTAACCTATACTTTTTAAATAGAAAAAAAGGGTTTGCAAGCGGTTGAAATAGGAGATGGGAAGTTGTATGAAAGTATCATCAACTTTACAGTTAGAAGCTTGAAACTTATTTTAGACTGTTAATTTGATATAAATAAATGTGATATACAAAATTTGTAAAAGTTTTACCCTCAAGGGAGCAAAATAACAATAGGGAATAGAAGATGAAAGTTTGTATGGAAATATGTAAGGTTTATGTGAATTTTTTGTAAGTTTATTGTTTCGATGTAATTTTTATAATTTCAAGTAAATTTTTTTGACTAAATAATTATATTTGAATGTGGATGGCTATAAAAGTAGAGGAAGACCAAAGAAAGCATGGATGGATTGTGTGTAAGAGAATATGCGAAAGAAGGGGGTAAATTCAGATATGACGGCTGATAGAGATGTATGGAGGAGTTGTACATACTGTGCCGACCCTCCATAGGGATAAGGGCAGGTTGATGATAATGAATTAAAATGCTACCCGAAGACAGTATTTCACGCAGACGAAGTCATTAGCACAACTAGCTTATGATATTTGTTAATATAAATATTTTTTTTGTGTTTAAAGGAACATTTATGAAATGATTTGTTTTTAAGATTAGTGTTTAAGAAAAAATCTATTATATTTCTGTCTTCCCTGAAATTTAAAGATTTTTTGAAAAATCGACCAAAATCGTTTATTTTATCTTTATAAATCGATTTTCAAACAATCGATTTTTCCACTCAATGTTAACATCCCTAAAGTACAGATTATAAACTTATAACAGAAAAAATATAGAATGCAAACATCTGCAACAAAATCTTCTAGATTTAAAAGTACTTTGTCTTGGCGCCACATTTACGGCTTATTAAATTATCAGTATTTTACGGTTTGCTTCATGCCCTCTCATGTGCAAGTAGTTCTGATTTTAAATGATTTTTTGTCGAAAATTGTTATTAGCCATTTATTTGGTAACTGTGACCATAACCAAAGATTATATGACGGTCATATTTTTCGCGGGCTGTCAAAGTGCGAATGTTAATAATAACTGCTAACTAAATATTTTTATAAATTTTTATTTTACTAATGAAAAAAGTTTTATATTACTTTTTAATTTAAGTTCTTTTAATTGAAAGAGTTTTCGTGTATGTGTTCATTAAATATCGATAAAATTTTAATTTACTACAAGCAAAATGCATGATTTTTCGTATGACTTTGACTCCGTTACGCCTGATTTGTGGATGGCTAATGAAGAAAACTGGAAAAACAAATTATCAAAACTTGATAATTGGTATCAGGTCCTCATTTACTCTAATAGTTTTGCTATAGTCCTCTAAATAAAATATTGTTTTCTTTGTTTGACCTCCATATAACCTTTCAGATACCTCTATTGAATTCTAATGCTTCACACAATTTGTCTGATGGTAGACTAGTTCGATTTCGAGGTATGGTGCAGGATATGCATAACCCCGAGTTTTACTTTGAAAAATTTGAAGTTTACAATACAGCTACTAATGAAGTCAAAGTAAAATCTGGAAAATATTGTGATACAGCTCATATACTGGTATGTTGATCATTCATTATATTGTTCATCTTAAGTATACATTTTTTAAATGCCACTAGCCTAGCAGTTGTGGGTATGACTAAATAAAAAAGCTACACTTACATACATTCATCTGGTGTTGCCACCAATTAGTTTCGAGCCTATTGGGTGCCCTCCATCATGGTGAGCAGGACTGGTGCACCAATGGACTTGCAGCCACTCATAGCCAGTACAGAATGAAGGGTGTCATGTTTCACAAAAGTTGATTTAATTGGTTCTGGATATATCCTACCAATTATGTTTATATTATAATTAACGCAAACAAATTTTTGTAATTGTTAAATGTAATTCCAGGAAAATGAAAAGATTAATTATACAGAAAACTTAAAAAGTGCACAAAGACAGGCTATGGTGGTTATTTCTCTACCTGGTCTAAGTGACTGGGCACAAGAAATAGAGAATAGTCGGAACCATTTGACATATTTAAATGACCAACCAAATACCACAAAGAGACTGGGCTTGACAAATATAAAATTCAAAAGAAGCTACGATGAGGCTGAAGATGATCCTGAGGATATGGAAGTTGTAGATAATGTTTGTGGAAATAAAGAACTTAAGACATCGGAAAAAATTGATGATGGGAGTAAAGTGGTATCCAGAGAGCATTTATTAAACTTTCCGTTACCTGATGTTCCAAGTAAATCATGCATTGTTAAGGTGAGAACTTATATTTTGTTACGGCTGTCATCCAAATCAGGAACTAATTATGTGTAGCAACAAACAGAGGTATCCTTGGGACCTTTACCAATACTATAAAATACTAACATTAGTCTTGAAGAAATTTACGGTACATTTTTTCATCTATTTATCATTTTCCTCCTTGTTCCATATATGTTGGCTAAATATTTAAATTATAGTCGGCATAGACAAGCGAGAGTCCAACCCTGTATTTTTCTCACTTTTAGAAGTTTCTCTCTAAACCATGTTTCTTGCTTATGGAGTTTTTCCGTCAAGACTAGACAGTGTTATTCACTTATCCAGGCTCAACTGTTTGTTTTCCATTTTAGATATACGATGAATCAGAAAATCTAAAATTAAATGATATGATAGAAGTGATAGGATTTTTATCTGTTGATCCTTCACTGTCCGGTGAGTTCCAACAGGAAAATAACTCATTCTTGGAACCAGAGAGTGAAACAGATGCTGAGACAATAACACACAATCCTCCACCGAGTTTAGTTCCACGGCTACATGCTGTTGTTGTGAAGAAACTTGACCACTGTAATCCGTTGTTAACAGATACTTTTGATCAAGGTTAGTTGGAAACACTGTCTTATACGAACTTAAGTTCAAGAAATTAAAAAAAAATACTAAGTTAAAAACCAAAAAAGCTATGCACTGTACTCTATTAAGAATACAAAATAAAAACTTTACCGATTAAAATTGAATCATTTATTTAGGTAACAGGCTGTCTCTTATTCTGCTAAAAATGGTTGAGGAATAAAAATTAAACAAATTAGCTTTACAATTGTATTTTACAGCAAAAGTATTACAAGAAGCAAGTTCAGCGAGAGAGCATCTTTTAAAAGCTTTAACAGAATTATTGCTTGGAGATGAATTGGCGGCTGAATATTTGATATGTCACCTTATTGCGTCTGTGTAAGTTGAAATATATCGTTTTTTATAATATACAATTACATTGTGAAAGAGTAACAAATATGTTACCTAACAATTGTAAACTTTGTCAGTTTGTATTTTGACTAAGCATAATATAACTGTCAGCAATTTAGTTTTGAAATCCTATGAATAAAATAGATAAAAAAAACTTTTCAATTAATGATTTAGTTTCTGGCATCTTTTGAGGTGAAGAGTGACTATCTTACTAATATTATAAATGCGAATGTATAGATGGATGGATGTTTGTTTGAAGTTATCTTTGGAATGGCTCAATAGATCTAGATGAAATTTGCTACAGATGTAGAACATATTCTGGAAGAAAACATAGACTACTAATTATGTTTTTTTAATTCCTCGCGGACGGAGTCGCGGGCAAAATCTCATAGATTTATAAATGCTTTAAAATATTTTTTTTTTCAGATACCTAAGACAAGATACTCTTGCACTTGGACAGTTTTGTTTGAATCTGTCAAATTTACCAACAAAAAAATATCCAAACTATGCAAAACAATTGTATGATATTATAAAACAATTTGTTACCAAAAGTTACTATCTGCCTCTCACAATTGACAACTTAAATACCATGGCTCTGTTACCTAAGTAAGTAATACATTATTAAACACTAATTTTAAAAAAGCAATATAAAAAAAACAACAGTAATCCAATTAGACAAATATATTTCTATCCAATTCAAAGCTGAAATATCATCAATGTATACATTTTTAGATAAAACTTGTGATGAATTAAAAAATATTTATGTTGGAACACTCTCCCATAACATTAGCTAATTTCATCATCTCTTTGATCTTGTCCCAATTACGTAGGGTCGGTGCACCAAGTTTCCGTCCTCCAAATCAATCTGCCTGCCAACTCCATTGTTATCTCCTTCTTGATCATGTCACCTTTCACGCAATCTATCCATCTCTTCCCTCTACCTATGTACCTCCACACTCATACTTAACATTCTCTTTGCTACATGCGATTCTTCCCTCCTCATAACATGTCCATACCACGCTTACCTTTTACTTCTCAATTTTTCTACTACCAGTGCTACTTTCAGACTTCCTCTAATATACTCATTTCCTATCCACACCACACATCCATCTTAACATTTTCATATCCGCCACATGTACTCTCTTTTCTGCCGTCCCTTTAACAGCCCAACATTCGAATCAATACATCATGACAGGACTTACGATGGTTTTGTAAATTTTCCCCCCTTTATTTTGTGGGAAATTTGTCACATAACATTAGCTACTTTGTTATGCGAAATTAATCAACTTTATTTTACAAAATAATTTAAATAAAACATATTGGCGACTTTGTATGAATAATAACATTTCTCTAGAGGAACTAGTTACTTAATCAATCAATATATACATAGTATAAAACAAAGTCGCTTTCGCTGTATGTCCGTATGTATGCTTAGATCTTTAAAACTACGCAACGGATTTTGACGCGGTTTTTTTAATAGATAGAGTGATTCTTAAGGAAGGTTTGTATGTATAATAAATGCATAATATAGTAGAGAAACACTGATAAATTTAAAGTTTTCTAATGTGATGTCGTAAATAAGCACGTTTTTTTGCGCTTATATTGCAAACGCTGGCTGAACCCTACGAGATAGACCAAAATAATGTACTACAGTACTACAGTATTGTTCACCTTAAAAAGTTCAACAAAAAAGTCCGCGATGGTATATGTCTATCTCTTAGGGATAACCCAGCATAACCATTTTTATTCTTTTACGAAGTGATTTTAAACAATACAGCATTAATCCTTATCCATTTAAGTACCTTAAATAAATTGTGCATTTATTCTGTAGTAGGTATATTTTGCATTGCACCCGTGCGAAGCCGGGGCGGGTCGCTAGTTTAGGTATAAGATCGAAACGAGGGTTTCTGACACCAAAACCCCGGTTTAAAACATATTGTTGTCCATGTTTTGTCAAAGATAATGACAGAGATGACGCTATGTTTTATACAGAGATCTTGATCTTAGAAACCAACGGTTAATTTAATTACCTGATACTAAATAATTTCAGAAAGGACTATGATTGTAATAGATTAACAAGTGGTATTTTACAATTAAGTAAGCACACACATTTAGTACTAGACGAGACTAAAATGGAACAAGGACGCCTGGACTCGACAGGAGTTGGAAATATAACTGCACTTGGAAATATGATCACGACACAGAAAGTTGAATACGACTTTAAATATTATAAGATGGAATTTGATTCGGATATTAAAGTTTTATTGCTGTCTGAAGGAAAGTCGCTGTTGCCGGTGAGATATTTTTTGTATTTTTATTACAATACTAGCTTTTACCCGCGACTCCGTCCGCGCGGAATAAAAAAAAAATAACACACAAGATAAAAAAGTTCCTATGTCCGTTTCCTAGTTCTAAGCTACCTCCCCGTCAATTTTGAGCTAAATCAGTTCGACCGATCTTGAGTTATAGTGTAACTAACACGACTTTCTTTTATATATATATATATAGATTTTCTTTCTAAACTTTAATTCAGGGATCCCCAAACTATTTTGGGACAAGTGACCCCTTTTTCTAAAATGAACTGTTATCTCAGACCCCCTATGACAAATTTACCTACTTTTAAGATCAAACCCCTTATTCATATTGGTCCGCTAACTTAAAATAGCTGCTATAGAGTGTTATTTTTCATTCTGACTTAGGTCAATAGAAGATAGAGTGAGAATTAGCAATGCTTTAAGTTAGCAGACTATTATTAATAGGGGTCGATTTTTAGACCTCGTCGACCCCCAAAATCAGTTTTCGTTTATGTCGACCCCCTAGGAAACCGATATCGACCACTGACATTGGGAATCCCTGCTTTAATTGATCATCATCAGCTCACTATACGTCCCCACTGAGGGGCTCGGAGCCTACCCCAAAGTTAGAGGTGACTATGCCGAAGGGTTGGTTGACTTTACACATATCTATGAATTTCTTCTCAGATATGTGCAGCATCACAATGGTTTCCTTCCCTAATTTGCAGATTGTTATACAAGTTTAGAAGAGTGTTATGATGATGCCAGTAAGGATTTTTAAAAAACCTTTCTGACACAAAAGTATAGTCTTTTGAAACAAAAGTTTCAAAGAAAACCTGACAATGCAAAAAATATCGATTTTCTTTTGCAAATACAATCGAACCTGGATAAGCAAGTCAATATCCGGTCATGATGGATGAACTCCATAAGCGAGAATCTCTGTTTAGGAAGAAACCTCTATAAATAAGCGAGAACAAATTCACAGTTCTCTTCGACTCTGTGGACTATTTCTTATCTAGGTTTGACTGTATAATGTGCCCTTAATTATATTTAAAAACTTAAAATGGTTGAAATAACGAAACTTGAAATCATTGTAAATAATTTTCAGAGTGATTATCACATTCCCCTGAGACCTGAAGAGTCATGTCTAGAAATATTTGATGCAATAGTCGAAGCTGCAACTTATTATTTGAAGGAAGAAATTATGAATACAATCAGAAAATATTTAACCAATTTGAAACTTGTCAAATATACTGTCAGTGAAGATTTAAAGGTAAAAAGTAGCTTAATATTTTTTAGATGTATTTTTATATAATACTAGCTTTTACCCGTGACTCCGTCCGCGCGGAATAAAAAAATGCACACAAGATAAAAAAGTTCCTATGTCCGTCTCCTAGTTCTAAGCTACCTCCCCATCAATTTTCAGCTAAATCAGTTCGACCGATTTTGAGTTATAAATAGTGTAACTAACACGACTTTCTTTTATATATATATATATATAGATAAAGTATAATAAAGATAGATAACTATGGAGTTAAACTTCCATTCTAACTTAAATTAACTCTGACAGTTATAAACTAATGGAAAAGATCATGACACATATTGAAATTACATAATTAGTGAAATTATAAAAAGACTAAATTCACAATTGGTCAGTGACAATGTCATTATTGTTGTTGGCAACATATTTTAAAATTGATAATTGAAATTTATTTATTTTCAGTTTGTGGAAGACGATTTTATAGAAATGCGTAAAGCGGACTCCGACAATCCATTCAGTGCGGATGATTTGCACCGACATCTTGTGTTGGCCAGACTTGTCAGTCTCTCCCGAGGTTATGACACATTGACTAAAGATTGTTGGGACATCACTCGGAAGATGGAAAGTGAAAGACTGGAACGTTTGAAAAATAGAATCGCCCCCACATTGTAATTTTTAAGAATAAATGTTGCTTTTTTATTAATGATTTATTTATTAAAAGTACTGAACCGTTTTGAAATTTTTTTCAAACATAGGATATATTTATTAATAGATTTTTAATGCCACGCAGACGAAGTCGCGGGCAACTGCTGGTTTAAAATAATTATATATACTACTTTCTCTGCAAACCTCTTTGGATCGCAGGTGATTATTAAAGTGGAAAGATTGATTTGTTTAATTATTTTACTTTTTAAGTATGAGGTGATCGCAGTTTTAAAATATTTAACTTTATAATGCTATTTCAGAAAAAGAAACCATAGACATGTTTTCACGATTTTTGCGTTTTCTTATAGAATCGAGAATAGAGGTGAATTGCTATTTGTAAATTTAAGACAAAGATTTAATAAGGAATAGATTTTTTTTGTGGATTAAATGTTTCATAAAATAATTTATTTAGAGTTTTTTATTTTCATGGCATTACTGTCTTGCTTAATTATGAAACGTTACACGTTGTTGTCAACTTTGACAGTGACGTGTAACATTTTATGTTGACTTTATGTACGATAGTCGATTATAATATATTGATTGAATTTTAATAAATAAACTGAAAGAAGTTAATATTATAAATATGTCGACTAAGAATAAAACATCAGATGGTGCTAGTAAAGGCAAAGTTACAGAGTCTCTTTGGACAAAAGCGTTTACCTCCAACACAGAATGGCCCGACAAGGTTAGTTTTTTAATCACGGGACTCTTGATAACTTTAAATATTATCAAGGTATATATTAAATTCTATTGCTGCTCGAAATAAAAAAAAAAATAAACAGTATTTTACTCAATACTTTATTATGACAATTTGTCTAAGTTATTTTAATTAGTTCTCGTTCTATTAATTAAATATGCACTTCTCACTTAAAATTCCAGTACATTTGTAAATTTATCATTTATTATAAAGCGAATGATGGAAAGATTACGAGGTAATAATAGGTACATAAAAAAATTTCAAGTCGTTTTGTTTTTAAATTCCACACATAAAATACTCATATATCAGACCAAATTATAAACTGAAAAATGTTTTGTGTTTTGCAGGAAGAGTTTCTTGATGTTATCTATTGGATGAGACAAGCCATTGGTATAGTACTAGGTCTCTGTTGGGGTCTTATACCTTTGAAAGGTTTTATCGGAATCCTGTTGTAAGTATGCTTTACTTTTTTAAAGAGGACTTTAAGTAAATTTAATATACATAACATAGTATATGAATTTAATTAGTAGTCGTGATTTTATGTAATAAATATATACTTAAAAATATAATTTGTATGTTTGTTTGCCTTTTATTGTGACACAGAACATTATTTTCAGATTTGTGGCTGTAAATGCTGGTGTTGTATATTTCTATGTTAGCAATTACCAAAACATTGATGAAGAAGAATATGGTGGTATGTGGGAGATCACTAAAGAAGGATTCATGACTGCTTTTGCTGGATTTTTGGTAAATATATAAAGTTTCACAATATATATAAAAATATATAAGTTAAGTTATATAGAGCGTCGGTGGCTCAGGGGTTAAGCACTTGACTTGCAATCTGCAGGTCTTGGGTTCGAATCCCGCCATGTACCAATGCGTTCTTACGGTGAAGGAAAACATCGTGATGCAACCTGCACATATCTGAGAAGACATTCAATGATATGTGTGAAGTCGACCAATCCGCATTGGGCCAGCGTGGTTGACTATGGCCTAGTCACCCCTAAATTGGGGTAGGCTCCGAGCCCCTCGGTGGGGACGTATAGTGAGCTGATGATGATGATGATGATATAAAGTTTATCTATTTCAGTGATTAAATGACAGATTTAAGATGCCTTAAAAGCTTTAGGTGTTCTTAAATATTGTTTAGCACAAAGTATTAACACCCTATAGCTAATATTTATAATGGTTTATATTTTACAATTTGTTTTTCCTTTTTCTAGATCCTAAATACAGGCAATTTATCCACTTTTTAATCTTATATAAAATCTGTAAATTATGTCTTTAGTTGTATTATTTAGTAGCAGTTACCTGCAACTTTGTCTATGCATGATTAAAAAAAAACTCTAGACTATGTCATAGGATAATCTAGCTTCCCAACAGTGAAAGAATATCCAAATTGGTTTTGTAGTTATGGAACCAATTTGATGCAAACAAACAAATGAATCTTTCCTAATTATAAAATTAGTAGAGATATTATTATATAATTCCTACAAGAAAATTTCATTATTATGAGAAATAATTTATTTTGTATTTCAAGATATATTCATCATCATCTCTCTGTCCTTTTCCCAATCACGTAGGGTTGGCACACAAGTTTTTATAAACCTTAAAGTTTTGGCTTTAGTTTTTACGGCTGGCCATCTGCCTGTCGCCAACCCTACTTGGGAGAATATAACCCTATTTCAGGATATATTAACAGATGTTAATGGACTTCTTTATTACAGGTGACATGGATAATTATTTACACAGGATTACATGGAAGTGAGAGTTTATGAAAAGATAGTTTAATGAACTGAGGACATAAGCCAAGAATACTGCCAAGTGAGAACAAGGATAGTGATGTGTGTCTCAGAAGTTGAAGGTAGGCTTAGATTTTTTTTGTTATATCAATAGATTATTTTGCAATCGCATAATTTATGATGTGGTTCATGTTATATTTTATTTATTTGTGCGAGAAATATTTTTAATTCTTAAAGGAAACTAAGATAAGTACATTTGTGCAAAGTAATACTCTGAAAAGCAATGTTACCATATGATTAAAATACATTGTTTAGAATCTGGTAAATAATATAATAATAAAATATAATTCTGATGTTTTAAACAAAATCTGAGTTTTAATATATTTTCAATGAATAACTAATGCATCTTTTAAGATATAAGTGTATGGACTAAATAATTGAAGCAATAATATTATTTAATAATTTTAAATTTTTTCAGATATATGTGTGTATCTTAATTGATTAGTTTGGTTTTTTTGTGTAAAATTGTGATTGTGTCATTAAGGAAAAAACAATATGTTATATATAATTAAATACATATTATGATATAGTATTTTTTACAGTTGGCAGCTGACAGCTGTACAAAAATTCAATTCAGATATTTAAATTAATTTATTTATAGGTATTTTTTACCTTTTATTGTTTATTTTGTCTTATCATGATGTGTTTTTGCCAACAAACAAGTAAAAATATACATAGTTCTTTTTGAATGTCTTGGAGTCCCAAAGTCATCGAGAAGTTAAGAGCCGAAGATATCTGATAATATAGCAGGGAAATAATTTTTTTTTGATGTTATAAAGTATAAATAATTCGAGATACTGATTTATTGAGAGTTCAATGGAAGGGAACGGATTTTTTTTGGACTTACTGAAGATATTGATATGGTTCGAATTATAGAAATCCCACTTTAATAAATTAACTTTCTAAAAAAAATTCTTATATGACCAAGTATTCACTGTTCATTGGTCCAATAACTTGTAAGTGAATATTAGTGAATAGCGCTGATTCGTGTATTTTTTAAAATGCATACTGTGGGTTTTAACTGCAGACATGTATACTACAGTCATAGTCACCCCTTATATTATCTTTGAAAAAAAACAGAGACAATATGTGTCACAGCAATTGAAAACATCAGTACTGTATAAAGCTTTTTCCATTCATAGGTAATAATAAAAATGAAATATATTTAGTGTTGTTAAGTTTACTGGGATGCTATTTAATATACAATGATAGTATTTGCAATGCAATAAATAATAATTGGGCCTAGCACGAATATTTGTGACAATCGACATCGTATCGTCAACGTCGTATTTATTCAAATTTGTGCAGCTCCATTTGACATGATTGAAGATGACGATACGAAAGCTATTATATCGATATCGCAAGTATTCGTGATAGGCTCAAATTCCTTGCCGAGTGTAATTGAATGTCAGTATCAGAGATATGAATTTCTTTTCTTTATATGTTCTTCGAGTTCCGTTTTATGTTTATATAGAGGAAAATAAAATACATAATATAAATATGAAATGTTGTAATTGTTTTTGAATTAATTGCAATTTATTTATTATGTTGTAATTTAAAGGTTTAAGGGCTTGTGCAGATAAGGGACTATTCCGGAAAAAATTAAAATCATTGGGTAATCCTAAACAGAATAGGTCGGGATTTTAATCTTTCGTAGGGAATAGTTTCTAATCGGTACATGCTCTTGATACAAAAATCTGTGTATGAATTCGGTTGTCTATTGTATTCTTTTGAACAAATATTAAAATGGTTGATTTATTATTTTGTTTTTTATTTCTTTAAGAAACTTATGTATTTGGTTCACCTAATTGCGTATGGGACATTACAGTTTGAAAAAAAATTTAATAACCTCAGTTATTGAAAAATAAATATAAAAAACACGCTACGCTACAGAAACATGCAAAATGGCGTATGTAAAAAATAAAACAAGTTATTTTTAAATTGATTTTATTACACATCAATATTAAAAATAAGTACTGCAATAATTAAACAAAACAATAAAAATAACCCTGCAGTTTTAAATCCGTAGATTAAATATGACAAATGAAATATGTGAAACCATTATGTTTACACTATTTAATAATGTCCAGTTTACATTATTCCAGTCCATTGGCCGAAACCAGCGCTGGATTAAACTGGAATACGCTGTATGTGTTTTAGAGAATTACAACATTCCAATTGTAGTAACCGATTGATAGTAGAGTGCTTCGACTGGACTGGAATAATATAAACCGAACATATAAACATTAATTCCTCAATTTCACAGACAGTTATAGTTTCGAAACTGACAGTTATAGTTTACATAACATAACAGGAGTGAAACTTGTAGGTATTTATTAATTCATATCGTCTCTGTTTTGCCAAAGAGAATGTAATTCAATTCAATTTCCAAGCAGTGGCTTTTAGGTGTGCCAACTGGGCACTGATTGTTTCGCCAGTGTCGCGTTAAAGAGAATGTAAAGGATGAAAAAGTTTCACGGCAGTCGATATGACAGCTCGATGTCGATGACACTTGATTGAATTTTACATCAGTTTTACGTTCCGTTTTCATATTCCACTTTATTATTTATGATGTCAACTAAATGCCCTGTTTTATATAGACTTAAAAATATCAATACACAGACCTGCTGTGTATTTTTATATAATTAATTACCGCATTTAATAAAAGATAAAGAATAATTTCAAAAACATACATTAGTACGTAAACTATTTCAGAACGTTTACGTAGTATTTTTTTTTTTTAAAAAAGATAAATACATAAAATACAGTCAAAATCTGTTATAACGACATCGAAGGGACTACTCATATTGAGTCGTAAAAACCGATAGTTGTAACAACCGGTGACAGGTATTAATAGGAAAGATATGTATATAACATTCAGCCAGGACCTTTGATTTTGGTCTATTTAACCGGTATGTTGTTCTAAACGATGTCGCTATAAACGGTTTTGACTGTACTATTCTTTGGATATTTTTAACTATTGAATATGTAATTGAAAAATTGACTTATTATACAGACCTGCTGCTATACTTATTTACTAAAGATAAAAAACAATAAAAATTCATATAACTTTATATGACTTAACAATAAAAATAAAAACTAACAAAAATACTTAACATATTTTACACAGATAAGATTATGAATGCTATATTTTAGGCATCGATTTGTGTCAAAATTAAATTAAATTCAGCTTAAAAACAGCTGATAGAATTTCATCTAATGTTAATCAGCTTATTAATATGGCGTCTAAGTAGAAAGTAGGAAATACCTCTATAGTTATTTTTTTTTATTATTTTATGACCTGGTAACATAGACTTTTAGGTCATCCTCTATAGTTATATAACATACCAGTGAAGATATTGAAATAGCCAGTAGATTAATATAGTTCTTTTCAAATATCTTAGCGGCCAAAGGTCATCTGCATCATGCTATACCTCAAATTGTGTTCTCTCGTGCAAAATGAAGAGCAGTCAAGATATTTCACTACTATTATATGAATATAAAATTAGATAGATTTTCAGGTATTAGATATTCATAATTATGTACTAATCAATTTAGTCCTCTAAGAAAAAAATGCATTTAATCACTTGATTATTTGTAATTTCAAATGTTCACATAAAACCTATTTTCCACTAATGCGACTTTATCACGCTCAAGTACTATTTTACAACCAATATATGTATATTTTATACTGGTGCAGCAGTCGCATACGGCTAATTCAGTGGAAAAAGACTCTAACTGTGTAAAGAAGACTTAGTCATCACGCCAGGTGACCAGTACATCATCAGTGCGATACCGCTGCGTGATAGTGGAGTCTTCAAACTCAGGCCTGGCGCCAGATTGATAAGCTAGGGCTCCAGCGTGGGCTATCATCACTCCGTTATCAATACAGAAGCGCTCATCACTGGCGAATAGTTTCGCTCCTCTCTCAGAGCACATCACACCCATCATCTCTTGCAGACGGAGGTTACAACCTACCCCACCTACGATCAGTACCTGGAAGATGTGGTTGCATATTTATTTGTAACCATGATTTGGCTGTGAAAAAAGTAATGAGATTGAATGTGGAAATAAAGGTAGAGGAAGACCAAAGAAAGTATGGATGGATTGTGTGAAAGAGGATATGCGTAAGAAGGGGGTAAATTCAGATATGACGGCTGATAGAGATGTGTGGAGAAGTAGTAGGTACATACTGTGCCAACCCTCCATAGGGATAAAGGCAGATTGATGATGTTGATGATTTGGCTGTGAAGGACTGGATGCTTTATCGTTGGTTTCCGAGACCATTATTCCTGTTTAACTATCATTATCTTTGACAATATAGAGATTTTGGCCTCAGAAGCCAACGATTAATGCATTATTGAATACGAAAAAGCTGAACATTCTATTGATTATGAAATGTGGAATCCTTATTGATAAACAATTTTAATAAAGTGGTGGGTAAGATAATAAAATTTAACTTTATTTTTTCTTTGTATTATTTGGTTTTTGTTGTACGTATCTTCAAAAACCACAATAAAAAGACTTCCATTTGAACACAAAATGATTAGGTATTATAAGATTCGGACTTTATGACTGCTTGTTACGGGCTTTATACTAACCTCCTCGGATCCACAGTGTGCCATAGCCCTCTCGGTGATCTCGACCAGCATGGCGAAGACTGTCTCCTGCAGCGAATAGCACAGATCCTCAGGAGTATACTCCTTCAATAGCTCACTGATCTTGTCCTCCATGTACGACAGGATGCCAGAGAAACTCACATCCATACCTAAATAAACATTTATAACCTTAAAATTAAATTATGGAAGGAAAGTATTTTTAATTTAATAAAAAAATAATAAAATTTACAATCTATTTGTTTTAAAATTAATTACTTTACCTTTAACACTGTAGGGTAGGTGCAAATATTTCTTTCCCTTTTTGGCGGCTTGCTCGATGTTATAGCCGGGGCTGGGTGCATTGGATAACTTCAGTACCCTGGCAAATCTGAAACAGGTCATATTTTATAGTTATGTGGTGGGAGCATTTGACCTAATATTATGTGTTCTCTTTCTCAGCAAGAATGGAATACCTTTGATGGAAAGGGGATAAAAATATCCATCTCCTTCCCAAACAAATACTCTTTCCTGTCCTATGATTAATAAAGTAAGACAAATTCAGTCAGATGAAATATAGAATATTTGAGAATCAGTCTTTAAAAGGTTACAATTCAATGTCATTTTGTCAAAGTAAATTTTCAATACCTGTCCAAGCAATTGCCTACTGCAATATCAATGGTCTCCCCAAAGATTCTGTAGCGTTGCCGCGAGTAGGCGATGATCTGCGTATTGCCTCCACTCACATACAGCACTGTCGGGTTCTTAGCCTTCGTTATAAGGCGGCCCATTTCAATATCTAGATGTAACTGGTTAAGGAGTTTAGATTTATCTACAATAGAATATCCTAGATGTATCTTAAATTTTTTTAAAGTCTCACTGGTTAATATTTCTGAAATGTTAATGTGTTTTTTTACGTAAGCTTGCGAATTTAAAAAAAAAAAGCTTGTTTTAAAAGCTAAATTCTTTTAAAGTTGGCATTATCAAAATAAAGTGTAAAAAACAACAGACTTGATTAAATACATTAAAAAAAAAACATTCAAATAACAATTATGAAGGCATAAGAAGGATGTTATCATTTTGTCTGTATAATTAGTAGTATGTTTACTGTGAAAAGGATACGTCCAATGCAATGATTGACTCCTATTATTGGCTTGTTCCATATCTTAGAGCAAGTGCGGGCTACAATCGCACAAACCAACAATGGTGCACCCATCCCTGGCCCCTTGGTATAGCACACCACATCAATATCACGAGGAGAAAGACCAGATTCAGCAAATGCCTCACGCATTACTGCATGTATGTTCTCCTGATGATGTTCTGCCGTCTCTCGAGGTAGAAATCCTTGGAAGAATATACGATTTCTTATTTTTTTTAATGTATAGATGGAAGAATGCAAGCCTTCTTTTTTCCACATCCATTTATCAAAATACAAGTTAAATATATCTTTTGGCCTCTTAAAAGTGAATTTATTTTTCGAAAAATACAAATTTTCACATATTACTTTGCAAAATAATCAGAATAAATTCAAATAAACATATGTTAATGGATCCTTCCGGGATCCTTTGTGGATCATGCTTCTATAAAATGTTATCTGTTGAAAACTATAATATTTACAAATTAGCGCATCAAGTTTTATACAATATAGCAAAATTAAAACACTTGTTTATATTGAATGTTTCAATAGATTTAAGAGTTTAATCGTAATTCGTAACTAACCTTCTCCAGGAGGTGTGATATATGTACGCCTGCAATTAGCAAGTATTTTTCCATCTTTAACAATACCGACGCCAAGCTTATTAGCACTGCCCTCAAATCCAATGGCAGTAACCATGGTTTTTATTAATATATCACTCAATTTATATAAAAAAAATTAAGAATGTTTACAAATTGCGGCTTCGGCAAAAATTAGAGCTTTTGATGAAAAATGTCAAACTGACATTGACAGTTTTAATTCGTTGAATCTTTGCAGCATTGGATACCAGGTTTCAGTTCAACCAAACCTTGTCATCTTCAAAAACCGTTAAAATAAAAATATACTTTTTTGTCATAACGATGTATTCATCATATTCATATCCCCTAATTATTTTTAACGAGTTCAATTCATTAATAGAATTCTACTGTAATGTGAATTAGGTTTCATAAAATAAAATAAGACTTTTGAGAATAAGAACCACATTTAATTAGAAATGCAGAATAAACTAAATACAGGATGAAAATGATATCATAGAAAACAATATATTTATTGGCACAAGATACATATTACGCTTATATAATTACTAATAAAGAATCAGATGTCTTTAAGCTTCCGCAGTTTGATCATTAACTTCATCTACAAAATCAGCCATCATGTCATCAACGGAAATATCATCAGGTTTAGATAATTTATCTGTAATATTACTATCAGGAACTTGGGTTATCATTTCATTGACGTTACCATTAGTCTTTTCAACCCCATTCGTTAGTATGTCATCAGTTGTTACTGCGTTATTAGTTACTACGTCGTCAGTAACTGCTTTGTAACTAGATGTTACTGTGTCATCAATTGTTATAACATCAGAAGTTTGGTTGGATTCATTAACTTTTTTGGCGTCTTCATCCTTATTAACATCTAATGTAACTTCGTCACTTTCCTTAGTTTTTTCTATTTCGTTATCTTGTGAAGTTAGGATAACTTGCCCGCAAGTTATTTGAACATCGTCTGTGTCATTAGTGCTTGGTAGATTATCATCATCCATTTGATCTAGAACCCTCACTTTATCGACTGCGGTCGGTAAATCGTAAGCTACTTCCATAGACAATGTTTGATTGTCTTCATCGATGTCATCATTTGATATATTTGTTTCTAATTGTGTCTTTGCGTCATATATACTTGTTGCTTTAGTTTCCATTTCTTTAACATCTTCCGATATTTTTTCAGCTGAATCAACTATTTGATCTTCAATTTCTTTTGTAGTTCCATCCACATCTTCTATAGAATTACCGGCTCGCATGTCCACATCTTCATCATCATTATTTGTCACTTCTTCACCAAGTTCTTCTTCATTCCCTTCAATTTCTAATTCTTCTGTTACCTCTTTATCTTTACCATCATTAGTTATTTCAACAGAACATACAGATTCACTACTAATACTTATATTATCTTGATCTAGGCGTGGTCTCTTCTTTGATGGTTCATCGTGAATTGTTATCACTTCAATATTTTCTTCATCAGGCATTCTGCAAATGTAGTTGCATTATTAATACATAATTCAAATTTAATGAGTTTAATGTTTAAAAAAAATCATACCTGTCTCCAAGGAGTTTTTTCAACGCCTCTACGTTTCTTTCTGATACAACCCTTGATTTTTCGATTGGATCCTTTTCTTTTGGCAATTCTAGTGCAAAGTTGAGTGATGGCGGAGAACAATGTAAATGCATCCTTATATCCAGTAATGCTTGCGAACAGAATCTAGCTATCTAAACATAAAGTGAGATAGTTAAGTGAAGTTTTGTGACTATGTTTTACTATCTATGGTTACTAGACATATTAGTAGTATTCGTAATAGAGTTCTTTATAGAGTAAAAAGTAAACCATCAAATAAGAAAAGCGCTTTAAAAAGTGTTAAGCTCACTTTTGCTGAAAATATAATAATTATTTGAAAATATAAATCAACATTTTAAATTTTTATCCTAGAATACATATGGGTCATTCCATGTCAAATCGACAAATTTTTTACTTGACCCCCTTTGATTTCGCTGAAAATTTTCTATCTTTTTCTACCCCCCGAAAGTATTTTTCAGAATTTTTTTCCCGACTCAAAAAAAGTTATGAATTTTTGAAAAACCGATCTTTTATTTTTAAATTGCCAGAACTTTTTCAAAAATTGACCGTTTGGGAACTTTTTTATTTCTTTTATTTTTTCAAAATTTTTGTTTTAAATGTAGTTTTAGAAAAAATATGAAAAAATTTTCAGAATCCCAGATATATGAAATATTTTAGTTTTTTTTGAAAAAAACGTTATTTTCTCAAAGTCCGACCGTTTTTTTTTTAATTTTTTTTAGCTCTAAAAATACTTCAACTAATTCTGCAATGATCCCCGTTAATCAAAAGATGTGACGACAATCGCTTCTATTTTTTTTTCTTGATTATAAAATTGTCGATTTGACATGGAATGACCCATATATTTTTTTGAAATTTTATGAGATAAAATGAGGCTGTATTTCTATATAAAAAATTCAACATACTTCTATACATTGGTTATTGGACAATGTGCTATATAGTTGCAGACAGTACTGTGTTGGCGGAGGTACTGTCGAAGGGGTCGTCTTTCTGGAAGCTTCTAATGTACGTAGCAATGATAGTACATATTCATCCGAGTATGTACTAGCATTAAAACATTCACGGACTAAATGTTCTTGGAATAACTGGAAAAAAAATTAATTAAATTTTATTATCTACACTAATCTATATATATAAAAGAAAGTCGTGTTAGTTACACTATTTATAACTCAAGAACGGCTGAATCGATTTGACTGAAAATTGGTGGGCAGGTAGCTTAGAACCAGGAAAAGGACATAGGATAATTTTTACCCCGTTTTCTTTTTCTTTTTTTTTTTATTCCGCGCGGACGGATTGCGGATAAAAGCTAGTTTATAATATTAGTAAGATAGTCACTCTTCACCTCAAAAGATGCCAGAAACTAAATTGAAAAGGGTCGCGGGTAAAAGCTAGTATTATAATAAAAGAAAGATTTGATTGTATATTTGCATTGAAATTGAAAGTATTGAACTGTTTTGATAAATTCTTTCACTGTTTGAAAGCTACACTATCTCTGAGTGACATAGGCTATATTTATAACTTGTTTTTTTAATTCAGTTCGATTTGAAGAGGTCATGGGCAATTGCTAGTTATACATAGGAGTATATACTTTTAAATACATTTAAGTGATATACCTTGTGCGTAGTTGGCTTCAAAAATACCCCACAAACGGACAAGAAGATTTCCGCACATCCTAAAGCTGACATAGCAATGTCATTTTTGATTTCTTCAAATCTGAAAAAAAAAAAATATATGGTCAAAATATACAAATACATAATAAATATATTAACACAAAAGAACTTACTCTACAACTTTATTCTTCTCTCCTGGAATGTGCGTAGATATTGTGCTTTCTTTTAACATTTGATTCTGGAGTTTTCTTCTAGCTTTTTTGCTTAGATTTTTTAAAGGCTGCCCTCCAGTCATCTGTTAAATCAAATATCTTATTTAATAACTAAATTTTGAAAATAAAATAAAGCGTATTTGACCTCCGTGAGGAAAAGAGTTACATCTCTTAAAAATTTCGATCCATAGTACGAAAAGGGTCATATTTATTATTAAATCTCTCAAAAGATGTCACTCTTTTCTTTGCATGGGTCGATTTATGTACGAACTAGCTTTTACCCGCGACTCCGTCCGCGCGGAATAAAAAAATAGAAAACGGGGTAAAAATGATCCTATGTCCGTTTCCTGGTTCTAAGCTACTTGCCCACCAATTTTCAGTCAAATCGATTCAGCCGTTCTTGAGTTATAAATAGTGTAACTAACACGACTTTCTTTTATATATATAGATTATATATAACTCACAGTAAGTTCTACGGTTTTCTTCACTGGTGTGATATCATCAATGATATGTGTGGTGATTTCATCTTCCCAAGTGTGTCCCGAGAGCCGGTGCGAGTGCAGTGTGGTTAGCCAATTGCTTAGACTTTTGTATGTGTGACTGCGGACTTGTCTGGAAACATGTTATAACATAATTTCCACTGCAGAGATGCATACAAAATCCATGAACGATTAATCAATACCTTTATTATGAAAATAATTTTAATCAAAATCTTACTGATGCCTAGAATTAAGATAAATCTAGCAGTCGCCCGCGATTTTGTCTGAGAAGAATTAAGAAATTAAAAAAGTAGCCTATAATATGATCAAGCATTAGTTACCTTCCAGTCAAAGTCCCGTCTAAATAGGTCCAGACGTTTTGAAATTAAAAAAAATGTTTTTTTTTCGATAGTACATACAGACACTCCAATTTTATTAATAATATTGTTAGGACTGTTGAGGGTAGCCACACAAAAGGTTTTATAAGGAAGTATGCGCTGCTGCTCGTGGCAGTCTCTTTTTCCATCCGTCATTGCGGAACGTCTGACATTTTTGTTTATTTACGTTCGGTTTGAGTTTATACTACAGCGAGGATTATTATGAAGTAGAGTTAAATTCATTATTTCGCTGTTAGTTTAATTCTTTTAAAATACTTTTGCATCAAATATATTATAATATATTAATGTATAGATAATTTATAGAATAACAAATAAATGACATTCACCTTGAGCCTTCAGTTTGGTTGTCAGAAGTCCATCTAAATGTTTGCATCACTATCCTGAAGACTAAAGGTGAAAATGGTATCAGATTTGCTCCTAAGCTGGAAAAAAAATTAAATTACTCAAGTAGTTTTTTTTGCTTAAAATTTGACATTATTAAGAAGGGATAAGACTTAAACTAATGAGCGCAGGGTGAGCTCAGTGCCTAACCCACTTGACTTCGTAATCGTGTGTAATCTGCAAGTCCTGGGTTTGCATCCTGCCATGTACAAATGTGATTTTCGGTTTTATTATTCAGATATAATTAGTCCATAATTTTGATCATAGTAGCTATGTTGTAGAAAAACAAAATAAATTCTTACCAAGCATTCAGTGCATCTAGTGTTCTAAGCGCTTGAATTTTAAGTGAACCAACATCCGTGACTTGTGATTTCTTGCCGCTGGTAACACTCAGTGAACGGACAATTACATTTAATATAGTCTGTGGCTGAATCGGCTTTGGAACTGGATAAATTTCTCTATAACAAAATTAAATTAAGTTTAAGTTAAATGCAAACAGTTTCATGAATAAAAATATTTGTGTTTGAATTGAAATATTTAATAAGATACCAAGAAACAAATGTTTTAAAAAAAAAAAAACATTATCATCATCTACCTGCCCTTATCTCTATGGATGGTCGGCACAGTATGTACTACTCCTCCATACATCTCTATCAGCCGTCATATCTGAATTTACCCCCTTCTTACGCATATCCTCTTTCACACAATCCATCCATACTTTCTTTGGTCTTCCTCTACCTTTATAGCCATCCATATTCAATCTCATTACTTTTTTGTTTATATGAACATCATCACTCCGCATAACATGAGCAAACCACGCTAACCTTCTGCTCCTCAATTTCTCAATATCTGGCGCTACCTTAAAACTTCCTATGATATACAAGAAATTTATGAAAATATAACATTTTACGAAAAATAATTTATGATTTATTTATTTACGAGTCTATTGCTTAATCATAATTATTACTTACACAATCATAGCTTGTATAAAAATAAATACATTTCTAAGTCTAGTCTGCAACAAGGTTTGTCTGTTTGTAGCCCCAGCTGTAGCAGTGGAATTTATTTTAGACAAAGCTGCTGTTAGCGGTGAACTTGAATTCTTCTGTGTATCATTCTGAAATTATAAAAAATTATACTTTTTAATTTCTTTAGTGATGATGATGTAATCCTGGCCGATGTCGGCCACGGCGACTGTCTTCAACTCCGGTTTTGACGTTGGTGTGCTCGCATGTGGCTTATGCATCCAATTTTGTTTGAAAAAATGCTCGCACATTGCAGACACGAGAGCACACCGTTCACGTAATTATAGCTGTTATCCGGACTTTCAGATCGTCGCGTCTGGCATCTAGCTCAAGGAGCCACCGGTTAATTTCTATAGTAACATTATAATGAAGAAAGATTTCGGTGTTTATTTGCAATGAATAGGCTCCTATTGAAACTACGGAACCAATATGAAAAATTCTTTCACTTCTTGCAAGCTACAATATCCTTGGGTGACATAGACTATATTGTAATATTTTTTTTTAATTTCTTGAGGACGTAGTTGTATGCAAATGCTAGTACTTAATATGTTGAAGTAATATTAACAGTGAAAACAATGAACAATTTCATTATTGCATACCATAGTATATTATAGAGAAACTAGCTGTTGCCCGCGACACCATCCGCGGGCAGTTAAAAAAAAAAAATTAAAAATAGATGTTGGCCGATTCTCAGACCTACTGAATATGCTCACAAAATTTCATGAGAATCGGTCAAGCCGTTTCGGAGTAGTACGAGAACGAAAACTGTGACACGAGAATTTTATATATAGAGAAATAAATGAATTTAATTTTATTAAATTAGTTACTTCTGAATCTTCATCATGTTGTTATTATCTATGGGCTTAATTTTTTTTTAAATGATACAACTCTTTCATCAAAAGCAAACAATAATTGTTAAAGAGATTGAATTAACCCATTTGAATGAAATAATTATATCTCTAATAAGATGTAACTTTTCTTATTTGATTGTTGTTGCAATATAGAGTTCAAGATCAAACCTTTTTACTTCCCTTCTGGTAGAGTTCAACAGAGGGAATGAAAAGAGCATCAATAAGGGAATGTGCTGCATCACATAGGAGGGTCATCTGATCCCGCCATGCTGACTTGGCTGTGACACTTTTATCTTGAGGCCATGATACCTGGGAATAAATATAAGTAACTTTGTAAATATCAACTGTTATAGTACAAGTAGAATATAACAATACTGTTTATTAACAAGTGTGAACACAACAGCGAGAACTCAGCATATTACAATATGGCCTAATAATTTTCAAAAAGATTTTTTAAGTTTGAATTATAGTTTTTTTTATTATATTACTGTAAATTGTTACCTGTTGTAAAGCATGGGCACATTTAGCTGCTTGTATGACATCATAGTAGTTACTGCTATTTATAAAATGTGTGAGGTGTGTTTCTATAGTAGTCTTATGAGTGGAACAATATCTGGGGAACCTAGAAACAAATAACTTCTCTTATAAACAAACTAATTTTAGGGATAATCTCTGTATACATGTGTTTAGCATTTATACAATTATTTTTATGTAAACGTAGTCATAATGTAGTAGAAAGAATGATGATAGGTTATAATACCGGCTAAGTACATCCTCTAACGATCGCAACCATTTATTGCAATTAGCTTCAGTATATTTAACTATGTTTTGGAAAAACGAAGTCAGTACTTCTTTGACTGCGTCGCTATTATTTGGGTCAACTTCACGCACTTTCTTCAAAATTTCAGCTGTAAGAAACGAAAACTGCATTATAAAGTGGCAAACACGAAAGTTAAAATTTATTATTCAAGTACGTACACATCTTTGCTAACAATCAAAATTTCCTTTTGAATGATTATTTCGTGGTTATTTTTAAGTCATAACCAGTCTTGAATTCTTATTAAATCAATTATTTATTCGGATAAACATGCGTGTTTGATCTGACAGCTAAATGACAGTGACTGGGGGTGACAGCTGCGATATTTGTTGCGTTCTGTTACGCTGCGCCCTTAGTGGCTGCGCTTGAGTACATTGAGAAGATTAATAACAAATTTAGTTATGAAAAATATGAGGATACTGAATAAAAATGTTTAATAAGTGATTTAAAACATGTTTGGATGTCAAGGATTCTTCTCATGAATTTCCTTTTATCAAACGTGTTACGATTTTACTCGTTTGGATTGTGTCACTGTCACATTTCTGTCAAACAACAAAACAATCGTCTTACGATTTATAAACTGCTTTTGCATCAATTTTTAGCTGTTTTATTTATGTTTCATTGTTTTAAATGTAGTTTCTTGTACATTTTGTGTTATCAGACGTAAAGGACCAAGGCAGTAAAAAAGTGATTGTTTAAAAATGTCAACATTCACAGGTTTTAGTGAGGAAGATTTAAAGAGAATTAAATCAGCGGAATCTTTCAAGAGTAGCGGTAAATGCAATTGTCATGTTATTACTTTTTTATATTTACATGAGAAACAGCTTACCACACACAACCGAGTTAGTTTTTGTTATGTTGTATGTATTGTTTTATGGTACATGTGAGCTTGAATTCATATGTTTACGTCACCGGAAAAAATTCAACATCACACGTATTATAAATATCGCGAAAATTAGTCATATCTTCATTTGTATTATGTTTTTAAATTTAAAAAATCATGCCATATATTTGAAAACATAGTCCAGTGTTGAAATATTCCAAAATCAATTTTAAAGTGTAAATATCACTGTGCAATTTTTAAATCCTTTAGAGATAAAACAAAATTATCTTTTATTGTATTAGGATATAATTAAGGTAAAGTAAATTTGTTCAAATAAAAGTTAGTTCAAACAAAAAATCTGTTCTGTATTTTTTTATTGTAGTATGAATGAATAAGTGCATGGAGGTTTAAACAGGCTCATTATCAATGTGTTTCCACAGGAAGCCATTTAAAGATAATTGAACATTTTATTGCATATCCATTCCAATTTAAATATTCCATAGCTTTATCAGTTAGTATAATTATAACTGCCATCTGTATGGTTTGATTATATGAATTTATATATGATTTATATTGTGATCTAAATTGACCTACAAATTTTAATTAACAAAATGATAAATGTAACAAAAAAAAAGTTGTTAATTTTATCTTAAACGATATCATGTTGTGAGAAGTATATGTAGTTTAAAAACATATATCAATATGGTAAGAAATTTTTGATGATTCTTTATATTAACACATTGTTGACCGGTCACGAGTTTATTCGTGTTTTTATGGCCAAACATTGCTTACCGGCTATGAATAAACTCTAGATGCACTTTTTTCACATCACTGTTGTTTTCTCTGTTGGCGACCATACAGTGCAATGGTTAGTGAGTATAACAAGCTCTCTCTTGCTTATAAGACCCGCCAAATCTTTTTTTTGTAAAAAAAATATTTAATAATTAAAAAAATTTAAAAAACGATGACGGAACATTATGAAGAATCTTTCAATGAATTATACGCGGATTGTTTATCTAATTGATTTTCAGTAAAATTGCCGGTCAACAATGTGTTAATAAGAAGGAATTGAACACCTATTAAAAAGATTTTGGGTACACATCCACAAATAAAATTGTTTGAATATTTTTTTTTTGGGACCACAGTAAATTTCAATTTAAAGCAAATTAAGAGGTAGTGGCAGCAAAATTACTTCAATAAGATTCTGTTCAAAAAATCAATAAAGTTGTAAATAAGTCTTATAAACTAGCTTTTACCCGCGACTCCGTCCGCGCGGAATAAAAAAAAAAAAAAAAAAGAAAACGGGGTAAAAATTATCCTATGTCCTATTCCTGGTTCTAAGCTACCTGCCCACCAATTTTCAGTCAAATCGATTCAGCCGTTCTTGAGTTATAAATAGTGTAACTAACACGACTTTCTTTTATATATATAGATATAGATTTTATCAAGTGTTTCATGTAATTACATCAATAATAACACCAATACTATTTTTCAACAGGTATAATAGATCCTGATTTTGATTTAAGTAATGTACGTAAGATTGAGAAAATAGGTGCAAAACCGAAAAAAGGTATAATTAAAAACATATCACCAATCTTACGTAAACAAGATTCAGATGATGCTATTGACAGCATAGAATTTAGTAAATGCAAACTAAGTATAAAGACACCAACAACACCTTCAGAACACACTCTTAGTAACATTGATGATAAAGAAGAAATGATTGAGGATATAAAGAAGAATGATACAGATGGAGAAAATGAAGAATCTAATAGTTTATCAGGAGAAGAGATTGAGAACAGTTTAGATAGAAGAGATAGTATTGTGACACCGGATATAGTGAGAGGTGTTGAGAATTATTCAGAGGATGAATTGGCAGCACATAGAGTGAAACTTCAAGAGCTGCAACTGAAACAGAAATTGATGGAAGAACAAAACAAGAAGAGAAAAGAGATGCTAGCAAAAGCGCTAGCAGACAGGTAATATAAAAATCTTTTACATTTTTTTGTATGAAAAGGTGGCAAACGAGCAAACGGTCACCTGAATTCGACGAAATAGCGAGGCGACCGTTGCCCATGGACATTCGCAAATGCAGATGCGTTACCTATCGTTACCTACCTACGTTAATCAACAGAGAAGGGGGCGCACAGAAAGAGGACATTTCCCCTTCCTAGGCGTCCCCTGTTCCTCCAAATCCACTTCCCCTTCTCATCCTTTCCTAATAAGAAAAGATTGTAAAGGGGAAGAGGAGTAAAATTAGGCCGCAGGCACCACACTCATCAGACGAAACGCAGGATTGCTTCCACTTCACGTCTGTCTTCTGTGTGGTCGTGGTATTTCACCGGGCGAGACGGACAATTCGTGCAACAGATATTGTTGTTGCTGGCGTCTACCACTGTTGAAACATGAATGGTGCAACTTTCAAATTATTTAGCTAGAGAAATTGTTCTGTAACCTGATTAACAGTTGCAAATGGTTGCTAAGTCGGTATTGATTTTATTCCTTTTCTTCTGGAGCAAGGGTACTTTTAAATTTTATCTATTCTCATTTTTTGGGTATGTTATTAGTTTTTAACAGTGTTTATGTTAACTTCAAATAGTGGCAAGGTTAAAGACTGTGTTAGTAGGTTGGTCTATTCCTATCAAAAAAATCGCAACGGAAATGTGTAACTAAGAAATACCAAAATCATGATTGCAAATAAACTTCAATCGTTAAATAGACTTCTTTCCATTAATTCAATCGTGTGTATGAAACATCAATTTTATCTATACACTATCAGCCTATCTTAAAATACGTTGCGACACAGAGCGAGTTTTGGCGAGCGAAATAGTCCAATTCAGTGCTGTGATAACTGTTCAGTTTCAAGTATGTGTTACTATGAGCAAATGGTATTACCTACTCACAAAAACAATATGGTAAATAATTTCGGTTTCATATAATTTCAGTGCTTATTATCTAATATATAAAATTCTCGTGTCACAGTTTTCGTCACCGTACTCCTCCGAAACGGCTTGACCGATTCTCATGAAATTTTGTGAGCATATTCAGTAGGTCTGAGAATCGGCCAACATCTCTTTTTCATACCCCCCCCCCCAATTTTTTAACTGCGCGCGGACGGTGTCGCGGGCGACAGCTAGTATATTAATAAAAATGTTTGATAATTATGTACCTAATTATTGTTACACGCGGTTTTTTGCGGTAGGCATAGGCGGATTTTTTTACACGTATTTTTGCCCCATCCGATATTAAGGGTTAGCTTTTATAGTAATTGTTACATCTTCGATAACAAGTTCCAATTTCGGATACCGATCAAAAGAAAATTATCTTGGCATGTTCTTCTATAGTCTGGAATATTGCCTTTCGAGTTTATATGAGATTTTACGATACCTCTTTTTCGTTTAACTACAGATTTTAATCTTGACATATGTTTTTTTAGGACAAGACAAACAGAAGAGGAAGTGCTAAGGCTGGAGAAAATAAAAAAAGAGCTACAAGTATTAGATGGACAGTTCTCGCATGATGTGGCTTTGTTAAGAAAGAAGATTGATCAAGCCTGTTTAAGTTACTCTGAAGCAGAGTAAGTATAGAGAAGTATTTGGTCCTTCGAGCATAATAAAGCTATTTATTATGCTTAGCAAAACATTTGCAGTTACTTTATTTTTGCGGATTTTTACAGGCGTAGGTGGTCACTTAATATTAGATGACTTATCATAAATTCTCTGAAAATTTTTATTTTCGTTATATTAAAATTTTCTTAATGTTCGTCTTTTTCAATTTCCAGAAAACAATATTTGAAAGTGGAAAAGGAGTTTCTTCAAGCGAAAATTAATTTGCAAAAGGAAAAAGAGAAGAAAGAATTACTTACAGAACATTTGTGTGCTTTGATCACACACAATGAAACGAGAAAAGCGCAAAAATTGGAAACTTTAATGTTGGAGCTTGCAACGGATAAGAAAATTATTGTCAGTGAGACTGAACCGAATCCTGAACCACATATAGAAGATAAAAAACCAGTTATTGTGGATGGTATCGATGAGAGAAATGGTAAAATGATAGAAATAACAAACGATAGTTGATTTTAAAATAAAATTTATTTATAACAAATTCTCTAACATTAGTGTCATTACTATCTATGAATGTTGCCAGTATCGAAATATTTAATTATTAAATAACTTCCAAATATGTTGGTGCAATTATTTAAAAACTTTATTTATATGTGCCTTATTATTTATAGATATGTGAACTTATCTATTTAAATGTTATTAAGAAAATAGGTCGTGTAAAACATGACAAATTTTAGTTTTAAGGTTAGATATAAAAATAATTTTATTGCATTTCAACTATATTTAAAATTAATACATTGTATTATGATTAATAACTAAATTGAATTTAATTTTTATTCAATTACACCTAGAATTAACATATTTTTGTAACTATTTTTTACGATAATAAAAAAAATCTATAACATTATGGTGGAATTTTATTTTTAAATCTAAGGAATTTTTCATGCTTAAAATTTCTAAGATTTATAACATTTGGACTTAAATTAATATGTTGATTATTTATAATTTTTGTACTGTTGCATGAACTTAAAACATTTGAATGAAACGGAACATTCTCAATGTAGAAGTATAGTAGTATACTCTTGGAATGTTGAAAAAAAGACGATGTTATGAAAATTAACAGAATAAATTAAATACCAAAATATTTTTTCTTGCACAGAGTAAAAAAGTCATAAAACTACGTAAATGTAGTTACACTTTCAAGAGTCTCATCTATAAGTATAGTACAGTACAATAAGTTTTTGGAACGAAGTTCCTTATCGCGCGTTGTGAAAGGGGGCTAGATGGAAAAAATTCTTACGAAAAGTTGTCACGACACTTTTTGCTATAGTAAGTATGTTAACGACGAATGAGCGCTACTTCACCATGGCAACGACGTGACAATATATAACGAAAATTCATAGAAATAAAATGTACTTCTTGTAAAGACTTAAGTTTTTTATTCATAGAATAAACATTGGTTCCTTCACTAATTAATAGAAAGGAACTTCGTTCCATCCGGGTGTCCCAACACACCTCTCAAGTTTTTTTTCTTTTCACAGATGAAAAATACGTAGATCCGAATACAAAAGAGTAACAGTAAGAATTCGATAATTTACCGTGAGTTTTTGAGACCAAAATCCCTGAATAAAACACATCGTCATGCCTCTTTGACAAAACAGATAACAATATGGCCTCAGAAACCTACGTACAGTTAATCGATCAAAAGCTTTTGTCATTTAGTCTCGATATCTTGGTCTAAATCTAAAATAATATAACACTATCATTAAATTTATAAACTTAACACTTTCAAATACTGATCCTTTTCCTCCATTATTGCTTATTTTATAGAAGAATGCTCATCGACACTTTGTGAAGAACATTCTTCTGCCCGTATGCTATCCCCAATTCCAGTAAGAATATTTCTTGTTTTCTCCTCGTAGAATAGCTTTTATATTAACATCTGCGTCATGCAATTCCTTTCTCTTTTCTCTCTCTATTTTAATAAGTTCCAATCCGCGTTTCGCAGCGCAATGATATCGCTGACTTAACGATGCCTCTGATCCTTTTATTCTAGGAATGTGTCCAGTATATCCAGCTATTGGTGGGAATTCCGGTGATATTACGTGGTCTGGAATTGAAAAGTTGGGAGTATAAATTATACGTATGGTTCAATTTTGTTTAGTCTAATGGTTTCGACTAGACGGATTTCGAAACATACGAGTTCAAATCCGACATTCAACTAATGTCTAAATTAAACTAAATTTACATTAACCTTGAAGTAGGTTAATCGTAATTTAATAATTAAATGCATTAAAAATGCAGTCATACCTAATTTAATTAACGGATTACAGAATTGAATTTTACCTTTGAATTTATTGATCTCTTTGAATTTATTTAAATCGCGTCGTATTTCATCCCTGGTGTGTATTGTTTCCATTTTAGGAGCACTCCTTGAACGTATATAGCTCTTATTGAAATCCGCTTTACGTCTCAATTCTCGTTGGTTTTCTGAGAAATCTGCCATACAGTCATCAGCCGCCCGGCCATATGACTTGCCATATCTGTAAGTTAAACCATTAATATATTCAGTTTGTCGCCCAGTTCACTTTGGTAAGTAAACATCGCAGCGGTATTGAAAGTGTTAAAAAATTTAGATTCGGATGTTTATGGTATCGACAGTAGCGCCACCACTTATTTCACAAACAACTTGGTCTTCTTACCAGGGTATTAAATTAGGACAAACAAATAATGTGGATGCACCATTTTTTTGTTGCTAAACGGTAATTAGGAAAAGTATGGAATTATATAATATAAGAAATTTAGCTTAAATAGCAGTTTATCTGTATGCAACCGCTACTGAAGTTCAAAGAAAAAATAACACGTTCCATGCCACTATGATTTATTTGGTATGATAGTGAACTCGCAAGATGATTATATTACTCTGAACTTATTAAATACGATCGGAACTGAGATTAAAAGCTAGTTTGCTATACCTAAAGTTCATGCCGGGCACATATCCAGTGTATCCGGTCATGTACGCCGGCTGGCGATGCTTCACGCTATCGTATACGTCGGTGGTGGGTGAATTACGACGCGGCATGTTATCTAGCTCGTAGTTGTCACGAGGACGGTATTCTAGGGGCTTACTGTAAGAACAGAGATGGTTGTATGAACAAGCGTTAAGATCCAAGATGTCTGAAGAGGCGAGACACGAGTTCGTCAAACAGTGGACTTTGGACTTACTTAAACAATCCTTTGCTTCTTATTTCTCTTAGTATTTGTCGTGTGTTGTCTCCGTAACATTTACCGTATCTAAATTTGAGCATAGGACAGTGGCCAGTATATCTGAAATTAAAATATATAGGTAGTTAGTAGAGATGCTTTATTTAACCTCTTTGGTTTGGATATTCAATGGCGATTAGTTAAAAAATAATGCGATAAAACTGTTTAATAATTCTGAACACCTTGTGAATCTTTGTGTTCAAAGTAAAAGCTATTAACTAAAGTAGGTAAGAAGGGCGTCAGCTTATCTTCTTGTCTTTAACACGGCCCATATCTTTGAGATCATGGGCTACAGAAGTCGTAGCGTTACTATGAAAGAGCTTTTAATGTCTAAGTACAAAACTATATATTGGCTATTATAGACTTTAAAATCCAAATTATATGACGTTATTCAGGTTGGTCATTTTCAATTTTTAGACAAGTCTTAAACGTGTGTGTAATATAAATATTTGAAATAACAAAAATCTTCTATGGTCAACGTTGATCTGGATGGCCAAATCAAAAAAAATGTAATCCCTTAAATATCGATGTACTTTAATGTTGCCCAAAAAAGATATTCGTAAGTTAATTTCCGTGAAAGCTTTGTCATTGACCTTGTAATTTGTAAATCGATCGACGCGCTGAATGCGGCTCTGGAAAACTATATAAACATCTGATACTAAGCTCACACACGCAAACGCTCAAATTTATGGAAACTAGGTTAGGTATTATATTATTGTTTTATTATAATAAGACCTAGAAACGTAAATTAGTACCTTTTAAGATAAGAGAAATCTTCAGTGACAAGTTCAAAAGGGAAAAAAGAACACAAACTATTTTATATGTACTCAAGTTTATTAAAATTTGAATTTAACTGATACACTTGTTAATTGGTCTCTAAGCAGATCCTTACGTGTAATTTTAAGGCTTGGTTGAGTAACTATTAAAGTACTTTTAATGTGGCAGTAAGGGCTTGCTTGCCAACTCCCAATATCGGTGAGATGAGGAAAAATTAAAAAAAAATATCTGCCAGTACAAACAACCGCAGATACAAGTTAAAAAATAATTCATTGCCACCGTAGCTGGCACAAAGGTAGACGTTTAGTTCTGTAATTGCTTTTATCGAATGTTTCGCGTTTTCCCGCCAATCTGTATGTAGAATCATTGTAGGGCGGGAACGGCGGTGCCTGGTACTTTACCCGGCTTTATTTGCTATTAGCACAGATACAAAAATTCCATATTTTTTTTTTTTTTTTTTTTTTTTTTTTTTTTTTTTTTTTTTTTATGGGAGGCTCCTTTTGTGCCTCCCCGCTGCTCCCCCTGACATAAGGGTCAGAGACTTTGTTTTCGTTATATTATTTTGTTGCCCTTTGTTTAGTTTATGTTAGTTGTTTTTTGATTGCTCATCTAATTGGTGCTATTGTTATAGGCGGGGTGACTCTTCTCTCTTTGTATGCAAGCATACATACAAGGAAGCGTCGACGGTTGCGGCTTTGTTTCACAAATTCCGATAAGTGCCTTTTCAGTAACTCCAATTTTGATTTTTTACTATTTGCTGTTTTAAGTTTTTATGATTCTTTAAATTTTGTTCTATTTCTATGTCTTGATTTCTTTTATAATTTTAATTTTACTTTGTTGCGTTTTATGTTTCAGGTAACCGAAAATCGGCGGATCCAAAAGGGCAGAAGTATTTTAGATGCATGGGACGACCGCGACGGCTTCTTTTGCGCGGTGATGAAAGACAGACTTATTTTTTCTCTTTTTAGGGGCACCTCTAGACTCTGCGCTGTTGCCGCATAGCAAAACTCGGCGGTCAATCCATTGATTCTCGGAGCGTTTTTTCGGGCTCAACGACTTAGAGGTCCACACGACTTTTCCTCTGATAAGTGCCGGGTGACATGCCTCATCATGCAACTCGGCATTTGTTTCCGAGTATTTTCTCCGTTGGTTTTGCGGACCTCGGCATCGTTCAACTCTATATCCTTTATAGCTTTTTGGTGTTTTTCCCACAGCCCACTCGCAGCAGCTCGGGGCGACGCTGGATGTACGGTTCTTTTTTCCCCGGTCTTCTCGTTTTTTATTGGTAAGTATTTAAATTTAAATTTTGATTTTGATTCACAATAACAATTCAGTTCTTTTTGTTTCATTAGTAATTTAATTTTGAATTTTTTGTCCCGAATTTCTATAATAGCCTTTATAAAATTATATACTATTTTATTCCGACTATTATTAATAATTTTTCCAAATTTTATCTTTTTATTAGTTTTATTTTCTTGTAGATTTTTATCTATTTTGTCACGAGATTTCCTCCTGTTTGCCGTTCTCGTATTATCTATAATCTCGAGGAGAGCAACCGAAGAATTATAGACCTCGTCGCGAACAATCTCCATCTTGTCTCCCCGAATATGATCGAGCGTGGGTTTAAGAAGAGTGCCCGGTGCGCCTTTAGCAGTATGAGAACGACGATCTGGCTATAGCGTCCCATCGCTCTCGCACCGGACACTCTCGGCTGAACGCATTGTGATCTGCTCTATCCAGTTTGGCCGTTTTGCAGTTGCAGCATATGGGTTCCAGACCAGCCTGCCAGTCTACGCATTCGGTCTTCTTATGCGGCCCCCCACAGTGGCTACATTTCTCCACAGTTTCTGTACATAAACGTTTAGGATGGCCATATCCCAGGCAAAGCGAGCATTGAACCAACGGCGATTGGTCTTCGACCCTAACTCGTTGTAGATCAATTCGTACTCTGCCTGCCTCGGTCAGTTGCTTCCATATCTGTGGGTTCACTCTCATCACTATGTGGTGCGTCAACGGGTTTCTCGCTTTCTTTTTGTATATTATTTCAAATTTTTCCTTCTCGATTCCGTCTCTTAACATATCTTTATTTTGATTTATTATCGCGACAATAATTTCTTCATCAAAAATTCCATATTAAAACAATCGTTGTTCGTGTCCAACATTAATTTGCTAAGTTTTGCAACTCCGATAATTTATATTTTGTTATACTTAATCGGCTAAATCTTAACTCTTAAGTCTTCATTATGTGTATTAGGGGAGGTAAGAGGGATAGAGAGATTCTTTATTAGGGGTAAGTCTTAATTATAAGGATAAATCATGGAATGGCGGCTACATTAGAGAGACGGTGCAGCGGGAACTTTGGAAGATATTAGAAATTATTTTGAATTATTCTACAATTTATGATTGCATTCCGTTTCACTTCGCGAAGATGTTACGCAAACTATTCATTTGTTAAAACGTTTTGTCTTTTGTTATCGTGGGAATAGTTTATGCGACTTCCGTTTACGCAATCCGTAGGAATTAGATACTCGCACAGTTATGCAAAACAAGGATACCCTTCCTTTCTTTACAGTATTTATAATACTTACAGAACATTATTCTCCTTGATATGTTTTAAATGGGTGTTTCGATGGTGGAAATAATTAAACTTTATGTCAGTCTTTTGTCTATACCATACCGTCATATATTTATTTGCCATACAAATATTCCACTTCATTGACCCGCTTAGCGTGGACCTGAATGTAGGTCAAGTTGTAGTCGGTACAAATTGATAGTTGAAATGTAAAGAGAAAAAAGTGAAAACGTTTTTTAACAACAAATTATTTTATTTTATTCAGTAATATTTTGAGATGTTAAAGCAATAAAAATATTAAAATTACCCTTGGATAGAATATCTCTCTCCCTCTTCTGTTTTATAGCTAACTATATTTTTTATTTAGGTAAAAAATGAATATAGTACTTATATAGTTCACTAATCGTCCAAAGCTAATACTTAACATGTACTTGTCACATCTGTGAAGACAAGTAACATACCTTACACCTTTTAAAACGTTTTAAATATAGCATAAAAATAACATACACCGAAGCTTATACTTCTATGGTAACTTGATCCAAACAAGGTCAATGTGCGTCCTAATTCAAGGAAATTAATTAAACTGCAGTTAGAACTTTGTGTCATTCATTCGAACGTAAGAACCTTCCAAATTTTCTGTTGATGGTAATTTGATAAATGTAGAAAGTTGAATTTTGACTATGTTTTTTCTGAATATATTGTATTTCTTGGTAGTAGCGAAATTAGTCGACCTTTTACAAACAAAAATTAACTTCTAATTTTAGTAAAGTATCGTTTTTCATCGATAATATTATTGTATGGCCCGCGGTTTTCTATATTCACTCAATGAGTACGTCCTAAGGATGTCAACTGAAGTTGCCATGACTAAAGCCATTAAAATAAAGAAATGTTATTGTCCAGCGGTAATTGTTACGTGAATCTGTTTACATGCGCACTTGTAATTACAATGTCACAAAAGCAATAAGATTGTTTATTGTTAAACATTTTGGCGGTTTAGGTAACAATGTTGAATATTTGGATAATGAAAACGTAAACCGGATAATGCTGACAAATATAATGGATATAAAACGAATCGAACGATCACTTCTTCATTCATTGTAACCCGCAAATTATCAGTGGCAGCACGCAATGCAGTCCCTTTGCCTATTTCTTTGTTTTTTAGAAGTTATTAACGCGATGTACTTCGCCTCTATAGGCAGACCGGGGTGTATCACCTATAACAATACTTGTAAGTTCATGTACACTTCAATTTTTTAATAAAGTTTTATACTTATAATGAAATTTTTAAATTAAATAATGTCTTTGTAATTTTATGTCATTAAGAACCAATGGAAGTTAATGACGGACACGAAAGTGTCCACTTCCAATAAATAAAATATTTTCGTTTGTTGCGGAACACTTCTGATAGTTTATGGTGGGGTGAGTGGAAGTTGGAGCACTCTTTCACTCTTAGATCTACCAGGACTAATGTTGTTATTTTCAGGTGTAGCTTCTTGTCCCGAGAATATGCACCGTGTAGACAGCGAGTGTCGACCAACGCCATCACAGCGGACATGTGATGAGCCGGTCGCTATGCCCATGGGGGTCATTTGCGACTGGTCCAGATGTGATTGTGACTTCCCCTTTGTGTTACATCTACCATCGGGATATTGTTTCGCTTATGAGGACTGTCCTTGAGGGAGAAATGTGTTTAACAATGTTAAGGCGCTTGGATAGATGAATAGTGTTTTTTTTATATCATAAGGTGGCAAATGAGCAAACAGCCACCTGGATTCGCCACAATAGCGAGGCGACCGTTGCCCATAGACATCCGCAAATGCAGATGCGTTGCCTACCTTTAATCAACGGTGAAGGGGACGCACAGAAAGAGGATATTTCTCCTTCCTATGCGTCCCCTCTTCCGCCAAATCCACTTCCCCTTCCCATCCTTTCCTATTAAGAAAGGGAAAGAGGACTAAAATTAGGCTTCCGGTACCACACTCATCAGACGAAACGCGGAATTGCTTCCACTTCACGCCTGTCTTCTGTGTGGTCGTGGTATTGCACCGGTCGACCCAGCCAATTCGTGCACCCAACAAATATTGTTGTTGCGGGATCTACCACTGTTAAATACAGTGAAAGTGTTAAGTTGCAGTTGAGTTGGCTTGTACTTTCATAGTAAATTTATCAAATAGTTAATTGTGGTATGTAAACTGTGATTGTCTTTGTCGCTAGCCAGTTTTATTAGTAAAGAGAAGTAAAATTAAAACGTAGAAAATCTTTTTAAGCACCACTTTTATGAAGAATGTTAATTAGTTAATCTCTTGATCTCGTTATTGCTCGGGTCACTCGTAAAGTAATTTTATTATAATTCTGACATAGTTATTATTTATAATGAATTAAAACTAGCTGAAATATGTATGTATGTAGGTATAAAGCAATATACCTTTCATTTTGAAGATTATTATATGCGAACAAGTAATGTATTTCAAATATTCAGGATAATGTTGTCGTCATCCAACTTGGAATGATTTTTAGACCCCTTGTAATTTAACGCTTCAGCAAAACGCAATTATAGATTACAAGATTACTGTAATATGAAATCTACGTACATGAGATGTAATAATTTCAAAACATAATCAATGCCTGTAATATCAAAGTAATATAACATTAAAAATGTTTCAATGTTTATACATTCTCATACGGATTTAATGACGATAATTCTAAAAACATCACCAGTTTATATATTTTATAACTTCAGACTTTAGTGGTTTTTACTAATATACTGTTTGTAAGAAACGGGATTCTTACCAGGATTAGGCTGTTGCTGGCTGTCAACCCGTGAACATCGCGTATGCAACTGTGCCGAAATATCGGGAGCTCAAATAGCCTAAGTAAGAATCCCGTTTCTTACGAACAGTATGTTTGTATGTTTTGTTTAAATTAGAGATAGGCAACATTTTTCTTGCTTAGACCACTACATAAGGACATCGTGCTCCTCTACCGAGGCTCGTGGACATGGACCAATTTGGGAATCGAGTCTAAGTCATTGATCAGATAACTTAAATTTATTAAGATGTTCTAAATATATCAGTGAAGTTTTAATCCAACAAAATGTAGCTTTATATATTTAATGCTTCTTTACCCATCAGTCTTAATACTTTCCGCTGACTTGCTAATCTTTTTCCGTAAGTTAATAGTCCGGTCTCGGCAAACTTATTTGTTCGATTGTATCTTACGAAGGAGGGAATAGATCAAATGGATAAGGGTAATAACACAGTCACTACGATTACTTAAGTACAAGAAGTATGTAGGTATTGTTTTCATAGCAGGGTAAAGAATAGCCTTGAAGTATATAGAGATGTAATTTGAGCTCCATTAACTATTTATAATTTAACCGTGGGTTACCACTGTAGAAAAATCTTTAAAAATAAAATGTCGATCTTATCATTTGACAAGACTACAATTAGTTTGTTGGTGTTCGGTTTATCCTAAAATCCTACTTAAAAATTTTCTGCGATTATAATTAATAATTTTATAAATGTTTTTTTTGGACATAAAAGTATGTAAGATTTTTTATTTTACAATTCGATGTTATCAAATTATAACTTTGTCGATTTCAAATGAAATGTCGCATACTGGGTGTGGTGAGTCGATTAAAGAATCATAGCAGGTAGGACGATGTCCATTGTGCTAGGCAATTGTGGATTCAGCAATAGAATGTACTACCTACATCGTGATTTATTTGGAAATCTCATTTAATCTAAAAGTATTTGTGACATTCAATCATGATTACAAATCAAATAAGATCCACCTGTATAACATGATATTGTCATCACGCTCATTCTGTTGGAAAAAATAGAGATAATATTATGTTTTTGTAGTATTTCTACAATATAAACTCATGGTAATATTGACACTACAGAAAATATATAAGATATAAGTAATAAAAGGTACAAATATATTTCAAATTAACACCCGAGCGTAATTCCTTTCACAGAAATCTGTCTGAAGCGTTTTCGATTAACTCAATACTGAGACTAACACTAATAAATATGATTTAAATTATACTTATAAATAACACAGGTTGAGATGCTAGAGTTATAGCAGTGTAAAACAAGATTACAACGTGTTTATTAACACGAGGCTCGCATCAAATGCAAAGAAAAAGTTCAAACATGACATTTCTGCAATGAAAGAAACTATGCAATGCTCAATAAGCTACGAGGGGAGGTCCAAAAGTTCGCGGAATGGAGGGGATGGAGTGGGGATAGGGTAGCTCGCTTAGTGTCATACTAATTGGGCACTCATAATTAGTATATATATAACATTTCAACCCTATAGTGCCATTCGTTTACGAGTACTCGCCTGCTGAACAAGTCAATCCGGAAGCAAACTGCAACTATGGAGAAAATTGAACATCGCGCTGTGATAAAATTCCTTACCAAGCAAGGAAAAAACGTTCAAACCATTTTAAATGAAATGGAAGCCGTTTATGGAGATCAGTGCCCTGGTAAAACAATGGTTTATAAGTGGCATGGTCTTTTTAAACATGGTCGAGATTCAATTGAAGACGACTCTCGCTCTGGGCGGCCAGCTGACGCCACCACATCAGACATCGTCGAAAAAGCCGAAAAACTTGTACTCGAAGACACACGTTTGAAGAAGAAACAATTATCTGCATTTGTTGGAGTATCAGATACAACTATTTTGCGTATCCTGCACGACCACCTGGGCATGACAAAAGTCAGTGCAAGATGGGTGCCGAGAATGCTCACGCCGCTTCAAAAACAGCAGCGCGTCGACGCGTCTAAGCACTTTTTGGAGTTGTGTGGAGACGAGCCCGTGCAGATTTTGGAGCGGATTGTTACTGGAGATGAAACATGGGTTCATCACTTTGAACCTGAGTCCAAACAGGAGTCCATGCAATGGCACAAAAAGGGTACACCACCTCCCAAAAAATTCAAGGTGTCAGAATCGGCGGGAAAGTTGATGGCCACTGTTTTTTGGGATTGTAAGGGAATATTACTCATTGATTATAAAGAAAAAGGTACCACTATAACCGGAGAATACTACGCACTCATATTAGAAAAGTTAAAGGAGTCAATTAAAGAAAAACGTCGAGGAAAATTGGCCAAGGGTGTGTTGCTTTTGCAAGACAACGCGCCGGTTCACAAGAGCCGAGTTGCCATGGCTGCTCTGCACACACATGGGTTCGAACCACTTGTTCACCCACCCTACAGTCCAGACCTGGCTCCTAGCGATTTTTATTTATTTCCAAATTTAAAAAAAGAGCTAAGGGGAAGGAAATTTTCCGACGATAATGAAGTGAAGGAGGCAATTTCGGCCCATTTTGAGGCCAAAGACAAAAAATATTTTTTCGATGGTTTAGAAAAATTAATTCATAGATCGAATAAATGTATTAGACTTAAGGGTGATTATATTGAAAAGGAAAAATAAATTTATTGTTATATTTCATTGACAACCCTTTCATTCCGCGAACTTTTGGACCTCCCCTCGTAGTTAGAATATTTTATTACGTAAATTTTTGTACACTGAGAAAAATGTGACGTCATTGGAAAGGTCATGAGTATAGTCGTGCACATGACCCCAACATTTTGCTACGATGATATTATTTCTTTAGTTTTTGTAATGAAAATCTAAAATGGATACTATTGTATTGTTGCGTTTATTATAGATGCGCTTCGTCGGCTGTGAATCGTATATTAAGTACATTGTTACCACGACATTTATGAAAGATTTCACTTCGATCTATAAATTCTGTATCTTCGTAATGCATAAACAATTAAGTGAAGTTTATCCATGTGTTTGTTATTTATGCACTTTTGTATGTACATACATTTAAATTATGTTGGTTAGTAATATTTTAATGAGAGAAAAAAAAACTATGCGGTTTGCTCGTTATTAACTTATCACCAGACTATCAGGTACCCATTATAAGTCAGGAACGTTCCAGATATATTATAAAAACGCATTATTTAAATTGGATTTGGAAACCAAGCTTACATTTACATTAAACACATATTTGAGGACATATTTTCAGATTCTTCAGCTATTTTCCGTTTGTGTGAAACGTAACTTTATTTTTGTTATGTGCGCTTATGAGAATTTTTTTTCGATGAGTGTTCTCACGCGTATTCGGATTCCTTTTTTTTTTTAGTGATTAACATCTGGTAGTTTAAGCGTATTTCGATCTGAGAAAGTTGATTCTTTATAAAGACTTCTGAGAAACTTGTCGGACTCTTTTTCATGACCATAAATTTTGTTTTTATTTTGTTGTTGTTTTGTTTAATTATTAATATATTAGATCAAAAGTAACGCTTTGTCGTAGTAATAAATTAAAAAGACGGGTGCTAACATTGACTCTGGCAGCTTATTTTACTCCTTTACCTTTTTTTTTAACGTGGGGAAATGCCTTACGCATACTTATATTTATAGGGGTAAAGATAAGTTATGTCGGGCTTGCACCGACTAAAACCCCACGGTGGTCGCCCACAGCACTAACGAGGAGTCACGGGATCTCCAAATAGGAACGCAACCGCGGCCCCCCAGCGCTTTGGTACGAAAGTAACCCTTCCCTAACAATTTTCTACCTCCTCGGAGCCCCTCTGTTGGTGCTTAGTGCCCCTACCCTATGTACCGGAGACCCCAAGAGCCAATCATGTTATCAGCAATCCCGTCAACGCGGACCATTTCGAGGTCGCCTGCGACGTCCCCGAACGGGATTTGCCCTCTCTCGAGCTCTCTCAGACGCCTCTTTACCTACTGTCAGTGATAAACATTCTCTCTGACGTCAATTAAAGTTACGTCAAATTGAACAAAGCTTTACTTAATGAGAAAAAATCAGGTAAGTTAGTAATTGCAACATATTATTATGCTTAATATTGATACGTCACTGGAAAAATCGTAGTAAAATCACCGCCTTACTTTTAAGCCGAATTTATATCATTATCAAACAAATATGTCAATTCTGATTTATTGATGTGTAATACTAGCTGTCGATCGCGAATCTATCCAAGCGGAATTAAAAAAAAAGGTATCCTATTTGTTCTTCCAGACTATGTCAGACAACCCTACCAAATTTCATCAAGATCCGTTGAACAGTTGAAGATACCTTCAACGAACATCCATCCATCGAGACATTCGCATTTATAATATTAGTAAGATGTTTTAATATAGAACACTATGTTTTATTACTCAAAAATATACAACCAAAATACCAGATATATGGAGTATTTATCGCCCTGTTACTGAATATATTTACGTATGTAACAGATTGTTTGATAGACAACTTACCTAATCAAGCGCGTTACTGTTACGGTCAATGCAGTGTCAGGGACATAACACTCACTAAACGTGATATGCCTTTATGTAACTTAAAACCTGATTCGAAATATGATAGATCATCTAGAATCTAGATTGTTTTAATCGTTAAGATCTAGACCGGCGCTGAACCAGTAATCAAGAAAGGTTATGGCCCCAGTCACCCTTATATAGCAATAATGTTACCATCGGTGAATGATTCAATCTTCAAAATACAAGGTTATGGATCCGCATTTGGATCTAGGTCTCTAGTCATTATTACAAACAAGACAAGGGTGTATTTTAAAATTGCATTCTTTGTACTCATAGGTGGGCATAGTTCTATTACCGAGGTACAACCTGCAACAATTGCTACGAAGTGATGTTGCAACGAATGTATGAAAATATGAAGTACATAATTTTAAACTTTAAATGTAATCTTGATTACAATTTATTTAAGAGTTATACGAGTATATAATACTATCAATTAGTCGTCAAAAGACATACTTTAAATAGAATAAAATAATTGAATATTTATTGTTAGTATCCATAGCAACTGAGTATTGTCCTTCGTGTGCTTGAATCAAAAGCATCGATGAAAATTAGCGTTTTTTATGCTTTATGACAAGCAATGAATCCTTTTGACTTTCTCCTTCCATTTTCAAAGTCAGAATCGTAGTTTTTGAAAAATAATGAAATATTTTCTCGACTAAAAATAGAACCCTATAAAATAAGATCTTGAGCAAGAAGAGTCGTCTTACATATAGCTAATATTTTTCTTTTGGCGTTTATACTTTAACATAAATATTTTGCATTTCTTGTTAGTGTCGAATTAAAATATATTTTTTCTTAATTGCAAATGGATATTGTAAATGGTATTTTAATATTTTTGTTTTATAAAATATAGCAAGTTATTTAGCAAAACTTTTCTAAAAACTTTTTTAAAAGCTACTCACCCCGGTATAAAACATCCGTTGGGCTGTGATAAATAATTCTGCTTTTCGCGCCCGGTAACATCTACCCACATGATTTTCTAAACGTTTGTTTGTATTACCACGATATTAAAAAACGACATCGTGCGACCTATCAATTCGTAACGTTTGCCCACCAAGCAGTGTTTATCGAGACTAATGCACGGAAAATTTAACGTTCTACTGCTGAGGCGCTACAAAGGAAAAGTTGTGATTTTTAATTTCAATTGCGCGCGCAATAGAAATCTCACAAATATATTACAAAAAAGTATGTTTAGAAAATGCTTTTCCAATTTGCGAGTATTTGTCAGAGTAACCAAAAACAGAAATGAATTATTTTGTTTAGGCGATTTCATGGCCTTTACAAAGTATTCATCAACTTTTAATATATTTTTCAAGCACTAAGTCAAGAGACTTAATTCATATTTTTTCAAATATATTTATATTTCATTGACTAAACTATTAAATATTTTCATTTCATTTTATATAAAAGTATTAAATTTCCTTACCGTGAAAAGGTCGTATAAAAATAAATAAAAGCGCCTGTGAATTTAATTTATGCAATATTTTGCTTTAGTTTAGAAATATTTGTTTTGTATAAACCGAATGTCTACAAAATCCTTGTATTCTAAGAATTAATTAATGAAATAAAGTACCGACTAGTAATCTCAATATATAGATAAAAATTTTACTTAGAGCAAGAATTGTTGTTTAAAAATTTTAATGTCGTTTGATTATATACTATCTGTGAAGATTTCATTACTATGCGCTTCGGCTCGGGTAGACATTTGTCGGAACTCTTTGCAATGACAGGCTTTCCGCACTCGTAATGAAATATACTAAAATGAATTCATACTTGTCTCTTATACTAATGTGTACATTCTATAAATGTATAGTCAAATTACTATTTTAAACAAGTGTCGCCACATAAGTGTGAAATTAGTATGTATCATTTTGGTATGGTTAACTGTTAACGATTAACTTTAACTTGCGTTAAATTTTCGAGAATTTAACGCTTTAACGATTAACGAAGTTAATTTTTTAATTAACGAATTAACGATTAACGAAGTTAACTTTTCGATTAACTGTGCCCAACTGTGATTAAATATAATAAGACCGATGAATCACTTAGGATAACATTTAGAGTTAGATTTAGATAAATGAGAGGTTACTAGACTGCAGTTGCTTATCAAGATATTGAGAGCGTTGCTAAATGAGTAAGGATTACCTATGTCCCATATATAAGAGAACTGCAGTGATCTAGTATTGAGTACTTCGATGTCTGCGTGCGCGACCGCGAGCTTGGCGCCCCCGTCCGCCTGCCACGACAGCGAGCGCACAGGCCGCCGCGCTCCCGGCTCGCGGTATACATTCACCGTGTGACAGCTGCTCCTTTCCACCGGCGGTATTGATGGCAATTCCGAATAATATATCTGATACATATCTACCGCATTGTTTTGTAATATGTTATGCTCCATACTCTAAAATATGACGAGAATTGTATATATGCAGAAGAAACCGTTAGAGTTCTAATTGTAATGTTTACTAACATGTCCGAGGTGCATAACAGCATGAATGTATGCGTCGTCCTTTTCTATCTTACGACGATATCGTTGTTTGGCTTCAGGGTCATTCATGTTTATATCCTTAGGCCAGCCACCTTCGACATGGTTTATACCTGAACTTGTATACTCCGCCCTATAACTTACCAACAATACCAAGTATCTTACTAATATTAAAAATGCGAATGTTTAGATGGATGGACAGGTGTTTGAAAGTATCTCTGAAACGGCTCAACGGATCTTTATGAAATTTGGCATAGTCTTTAATAAGACAGTCTTTTGTCATAAGAACATAGTCTGGAAGAACACATAGGCTACTTATTACGTTTTTTTTAATTCCACGCGGGCGATAGCTAGTTATATTATAAAGTTAATTTGTAACGAATTAATTGTGAGACTATTAACAAATTTGAATTACTTGTAAGTTACAATTATATCATTATTCCTTTCGTCATTTTTTTATAAAATATCGAAAATTTTAATTGGGGCTTTATAACAATTATGTTACAATTACACATACAAATACATTACCTTGTTGAATTAACCCAGTTTTCGGACATATTTGGAGCATTTTGTACGGCGACATGTACAGGATTGCGTAGTATATAATTTTTATACTGACTAGGATTGCATGGAATACTGACACACATTTCAGGGCCATAATCTTCGAATAAAGTTTGTTTTCCAAACTCTTTTCTCTTCCTTATATATTCATAAGTGATTTCATTTTTTTCTGGTTTCTCCATAATTTTCGATGTTATTTAATCAATACCGTTGCTACTGTAGGTACTACCTTTATATTTCTTACTCCTTCTTTATTCTGATCATTAAATTGGTTTGTACGAATAGAATAAAAATGTATGTGTTTTTGCAAAAGCTAAATATGTTCACTTTTATGAATGTATGAATCTTTGAAAAGGAGCAATAAAATAACTTTAGTAAGTAATTTTTTTATTTATGTCTATGTTTAGACAATAACGAAAAGGTTTTCGTCATTAATTAGCCTACATTAGAGTTTATTAAGGAATCAATGAATGGCAACATTAAACTTAGTAAAGTGGTATAGGGTCGGCAGGGTTGGCTTTGCGCAGAGAGAGCACGATGAGGCGCGGCGGCGTGGCGGCCAACTTGGCGCAGCACTGCTCCAGCAGCAGGCGCCAGCGGACAGCTGCCCGTTCTTCTGACGACATCGCTTTTAACTGTTGCGTCTATTAAAGGAATTTACAACTTTATTATATCCACAGATCTCTATAATTACATGGACAGGCTACAAGCCGTGGTATTTTGTGCTTGTTGATTTTCGCCATTTTGGCACTGATCATAGAGGTTGTATGTATTTAACTGTCAATAACATTAACAGTATCATTTAAGGCGGAAGAAAGTTAAAGAATTTATTTTCAAGCAGCGATCATTTTCATTTGTATAGAGATCAGTGATTAAACCTTATTGTGTTAAAGTTATAAAACTACAAAGTATCCGTTTATTCACCTGCTATTTACACTTTGCTTGAAATAATAATCTTAGCAACAGACTAAAGCTGTTATATAAATTTCCAGATTCTTATTAAAGTATAATTGATTTCCCAATACTTACCGTGTAACCTAACGTGTTCTGTAAAATATTTGCTGGAAGACGAGCGGTCAGTTCCCCGGTGTGATCGGCGAAGCGCACTCTTAACTCTTCACAGTTATTGTCCCTAAATTGATTGACGAAAATTTTAAATAATACAAAACTGACTCGAAATTGGGTACAATGAAGCGGACTTATATTTACATACGCTCGAATAACGGGTAAAACTCCTGCTATGTTCGTCTAATAAAAATACCGTTGACGTCTAAATTCTTTGTATAACCATCGGCTGTCGGTTCAGTTAATTATTTGAAAATATTTTTGTAACGACAATACGGAGAATAAATAAAATTACGTAGAGTTAATCAGATCGTCTAAGTCGAGATGTGTGAGTAGAGCATGAAGCGAGGCACAGAAGGGCGCGCCGTCAGCGAGGCGGTCGCGCACCTGCTCCACGGTTGCGGCGCACGCGCGCTGCCCGCTCCACTCCGACCACGCGGCCGCCTCACCACCCTCTGAAATTACTTACATGCAGCTCCCTTTTGTACGAGTTAGCTTAGAAGCTAACCAAAAAATATAACAATATCATGACAGTACGACCGCAATTCTCTGTATGAAATCCAGCATTCATAAAAACCAGTTTATCGGCTTGTACGAAGATACTGTATCATGTACCAGCTCGGTCTTGTATATAGAGTCTGAGCGCCTCAGCGTCAGAAGTGTGCGGCTGATGCGTGACGACGCTGCGCCCGCACACCTGCGTCCGCGCGCCACGACCGCGCCACGACACGCGCGCGTCCGCGATAAACAACACGCTTCCTAATGGACGCCATTCCTCCGCCCTAGTACATTTTAAAAACATTTAAAAGACGGTTTTAGTGGTCATCCGTTGTACTTATAACAAAAATTTTATGTGCTTTATAGCAGGGATAGAAAGTTAAATGTGAAGACTTCGTCAAATAATTAAACAGACGAAACATTTAAACATAAATAACACATACTAAACATGTACTTTACGCCGCTTCTTACAGACAACTATTATTATTACATTTTAATTTCAATTCACTCAGGAAACGTGCTTTGCTTATAAAACAATTACACAAAATTCCTTTTCATGACGCAACATTCACCTTTGAATAGTATCGGTATCAAACATCTCCAAATAGAGAGAAGCGGGCGTTGTGTTGTCCACTATTTCTACAGCACGTACCGGCATTTCCACACCTTATGCAATACAATAAATTATGTTTATTACGAAATTGTTTTTTATGTAGCAAAAGAATTAAAAAAAAAAAGATTTAATAATAATATGCAAACAATGATACCGAGTTTAGTTTTTATCATCTTCACAGGTTGCACAGATTTCACAACAACTAACAAGTCTACATAAATATTTCCATTTCCTTCTGTAATTAAAGATACATTAAATTAAAAAAATATATATGGAGTATACAATCTATATAAAAGATAGATTAGATTGACAAGTTCATTGGTCATAACTATGATACGATAGAAGTGGTTTTCCTCGGCATACCGACCCACATCCTCTAGTAGTAAAAGAAAACAACAAAAAAGAAAGCAAAATATCTTACCAGTAAATTTCATTACTTCAGCGAGACCACAGTAGCCCGCTGATGATTTACTCGGAATATGGAGCAGCGGTAAATACGCACCATATGTATCGCCACTGAAAGTACTCACGTCGGAGGATCCTTCGTTGATAGATAGGTAAAATGGAGATGATACCTCGAGGAATAAAATGATATGTAATAAAAATATTTCGTTTTTTCTCTCTTATATTAAGATCTAAGACGTACTTTCATTTTATTAATTAGACAAATTCTGATACGGTTTGAAATAACAAATTGAGTGATCTAAACTTTTTAAGATAAGGTTGTAAGAGGATTTTTACCTGTGGTTTAAAGGTTTCATCTGCCACACTTTTGACGCAAATTTTTGGCGAATAAATTTCAACTGCAACAAACTTTCGTTTCAACACTTTTGTATAAATAAAAAAGGAATATTTTGAAATTGTTAAGGTTATTACCGACATCTCCAACGATGAATCTATTATAAAAAGTCGTTACAAAGTAATCTGAACCCCACACATCGACATTTATTGTATCAATTTGGGAATCCCTTATAGTGAAAGACATCACACCTCGTGATTCGCTACTTTTCTCTTTGGGACTAAAGGTTCTTGGACATTTTTTAGCTATAATTATGCCAATCACTAAAGCATTCTTAATGTTTATGTTTAAATTATTTAAACAAACTTTTTGTACTCCCGTCATGGTAAGAAATCGAAAACCAAACAGAAAGTAACAGAAATAACAGAATGTTAAAAAACTTCGGTTCCCGCCAATTTCATTTTTTTATGCAATGGAATATTAGTTGAGATTATTTGTCATTAATGATGTATCATCCTAGTTAAAAAAAATGGATCTAATTATATTAATGCTGAAGTTAATACCTATTTAATAATATTACAAGACATTTATAAATTATTACAAGAATTTAAAGTAAAAGTTCTTTTATCCTGACAGATATACATGTTTTGCAAATTTCGTTGCATAACGGAGCGGATATGATAATTGATAACTTAAAGTCAATGTCAAAATATAGCGGCAACTGCTATTAAATAATATAAAATCAAATAGAAATAACTCAATTCGGTGAAATAATAGTTTGTACATCTATATTTCGTTTCTATGATATAGTTACTATCATCATGTTGTTCAAGTCTAAACCAGATTCTAACAAACGAGATCAATTTTCACCATCCGAATTAGAAAGACAAAACATAAAATACACGGATTGTTCAAGACGGTTTTATCAAGTATCCCGCGACTTTTCCAAACAGTATGCTCATATATATTCTGCAAGATTGAATACTTTCAGAAATATTTTAGGGCCAATTATTAATAAGAAATGGTCGAATAAATATAAAGTTTTAAAATTGTGTGAATTACGTGAGAAAGGCACCCAATGTGTTATTATTGGTACACTTTTCAAACTATAACAATTAAAACCCAGTATTCTGAAAGAACTTTCAGATCAGTTGGAGATTATTCCTCAGCCTACAAGGTTCTTCATATTTAAATAGTCTTCTCATTACTTTTATTAGGACATGCATGTTACATGTGATTTTTTTTTCAGAACTCATTTTGTTCATGACTCAGATACCTCTTGTTTTAGAAGATGAACTTCAAAGGATCAAATTATCTAGTAATTGTATTGATGTACATAAGGTGGTTACTGGTGTAGTTGTTGCAATACTTGGTTAGTGTGTGGAAAATGTATGCTAAGTATGTATGAAGAAATATGATATCTCTACCTTTTTAATGCCCATAACTTTCAGGGTCTGAAGATGAAGATGGGATTTTTACAATCAAAGATATTTGTTGGCCGGAATGCAATATACAAAAACCTTTACCAAAGCTTAATACTGATAGGTAATATTCTCATGCACCTCACTTCATAAATGTAATTCTATTTTAGTCTACAACACTTCCCAAGTTGGCATAGATTTGATTTGGAGTTGACATTCTTAATTATACTAACCATATTTAAATTTTTACTGTCAAAACATAATATTGTTATCTCAGTATTTTTGGTAGGAATGAGGGGGATGACAAAATATTGATTTATTTTGTATCTTTTTCACATCTATACATATAACATTTCAAACACTTGTTGTATTTGAACTGCTTAATAACCAATTTTTTAAATGTTAAAGGGAATGTAGGTTTTTTTTTTTTAATTTCCCTTATCCCTGCTGCTATCAGTTCTGCAGCAACCTTGGTTTCCTTAAAATTCCTTATATTACTCTGTAGCTATACTAAACACTAATATAATTAAATTTAGTACATTTACGGCTTTCCCAAATATTAACGAACAATTATATCGAATTACAATAACTACAATTATCTATGAATTGAATCTATAATTATCTATGAATTTATATTTTTCATTACAATATAACAGAAATTATACATCATACATATTTATATGAGCTGTTTGATATTCAGGTCCCCCAACACATAGTGAGCTTTTAACAAAAGGTACAGTGATGGGGATGGGCCTCGGATTGTTTATAAATATTGTCATTACAATTCACATATTATATACATTTGTTAATAAAGCAATTGGATTATTTTAATTATTGATTAAGCTATATTTACTACATATGGATTTCATCCTTAATTTTTTTTTTTTTACTTTTTTTTTTTTTTTTATATATATATATATATATATATATAGATATGTATATATTTTTTTTATTCTTTTTTCTTTTTTTTTTTCTCTTTTTTTTTCGTGAATATTAATTTAGGCAACTTTGGAGCCATTGGCCTTCGCAGCCAAGCGCATAATGGTTGATCCATAATCTAATAATATGATCCTTAATGTATCATTCTCCATTATTAAGTGTAGGGCATTTTTTGTTAGAGACTGACCAATCGTACTCTCACAGGCGTATCTTTGTCTCGCAAATCTTGGGCAATCCAGAAAGATGTGTGCTATGGTTTCGTCAGTAGTATTATCGCATAGACAGGATGGGTTATTAGCGAGCTTAAATTTATATAAGTATGACTTAATGCCCCCATGACCAGTCAGCAGCTGGGTACGTATGTTGTTATGCTCGTAGTTTCGTAAGACTCGATAGGCCACTCGTACACTGTTAAAAAAGAGCTTTAGAGGGCTGGAAGCATTATAGTCATCATACCTTGTTTGCCACTCTGTTATGGAGGCTTCCCTTATGGAGCGCTTTGCAAACGTGATCGGAAATTTATCATATGCCGGTGGCTTATCACAGGTCAATGCGGCCTTTTTGGCTAGCTCATCTGCGCGCTCGTTGCCACTAAGACCGTAGTGTGCTTTATCCATGCGAGTTCGACTATTATCTCATTGTGCTCTGCTAGTGTTATTAGTTCGCGTATTTCTACGGCTAGTGGATGCAGGGAAGAAGAGTCGCATATAATTTGTAAAGCTGATCGAGAGTCGCTCAAGACGATTATTTCGCTGTAGCTTTTGGGCTTCCGGGTGATGACTTGCAGCGCCAGTCTCATAGCTGCCAATTCCGCCTGAAAGACACTACAGTAATTGGACAGCCTTATTGTACTGTAATGCTTCTCTGTCCCTCCCTTCCAAAACGAGGCAGCCGCTCCGACTTTTCCATCCAGTTTACTTCCATCAGTAAAAATGTGCCATTTGTTATTGCTCAATCTTGCTAGATCTTCTTCAGTAGATATAATTTTAAAAGTTTTATTTTGCCTATATGCTGGATGTGGAAGTCGATGTGGGTCAATATCACGCTCCACAGCTCGACCAGGCAGTTCGGGAAGCTCTTTTCCTCTTTTGATCTCGTACAGGGTAGCTCGTTCTCTAGCTCTAAGATCCAGAGGGAGGATGCCAGCCAGAATCGCTGAGGCTACGGTGGAAATAGTGCGATGTCCCTTACAGATTCTAATTGAGAAGCTTCTTGCTATACTGTCCAATCGCTTACGATTTGTCTTGTTATGAGAAGCTTGAGCCCAGACATTTGCGGAATAAAGAACGATTGGTTCGACTACAGCACTATATATAATTCTCAAGACGTTGCTGTTAAGGCCCCAATGTGCACTTGCTGCTCTGGATATAGACTTAAATAATTTTATTGCCTTATCTTGTCTTGATGAGATGTGTTTTACGAAGTTCAGATTTCGGTCAATTATTAGGCCTAAGACTTTGATGGAATCAGAGAGATCTAATTCGGTTCCTTGAAAATGTATGCGTGGGGCCCGGTATTTTAGCTTTTTGGTGACGAGCATGACTTGCGTTTTGTGTGGGGCAAAGCGCATTCTGAACGATTCACCCCATCTGGACACTGCGCTTAGAGCCCTTGTCATGATTTCCTCGACCTTATCTGTAGTAGAAGCTGTGGCGACTATCACTATGTCATCGGCAAAAGCTTGGATATGAGCTTCTAGTCCGTCAGCCGCCTGAAGCAGAGGGTCCATCAGAATATTCCAGAAGAGCGGGCCGCAGGTTGAGCCCTGGATACAGCCTTTGTTGGTTTCCCTGACATCTAGGGCCCCTGCATATCTAACTTCCACAGTGCGGTCAGATAAATAGCTTCCTACCAAACGTATTGTAGCACTATCAATGTTTTTAGCGGCAAGTTCCGTAATTACAGCTGGCCACCAAGCATTATCGAAAGCGCCTTCAATATCTAGGGCGGCTACGACTATCATCATACGTTGTCGTAAGCCATCTTTAATCTTCGATACAAGATCGTACAGGGCGTCTTCGGTGCTTTTTTGCTGCATAAAGCCATACTGCCTAGCATTTAGAGAGCCAGTAGATCCTAGAGTCCAATTGATCCGACGAGTAAACAGTTTTGGAGGAATGTAGGTTATACATGTGGACTTATGTGCTAAAAAAATTCTGCACTCTCGAAGTTGTGTGCGATTGCCTCTTAACTGTAATATAATTATTGCAATGGACTTATAGGATTCATGTTGTTACAGATATGTAGTACTAATGTTTGGTCTCAATATGGCATCCAAATCAGCTGAACATTTATTTTCATTGAATCTATTCCTTGAATGGATATCTGGATTTTGTGGTACAACAGTATATCAAGAAGAAATCTCTAAGATCGTAAGAGTTATTATTGCAGGTAAACCTGATCTTTTCTATGATGGTGATTTCCATTGATAATGATGTAGTAAATTAATATTTATATACTTGTAGGTGGCGTTTTCGCAAATCATTCAAATGAGGCAACTTTAAATGAATCAGATGTTATTGCATCTGCTGATTCAGTTGATGCTTTTTCTGCGGCATTAAGTGCAGTGGCTCCGGTGGATTTAATGCCTGGATGCAAAGATCCTTCAGGTATCATGTTACCTCAGAAGCCATTCCACTACTGTAAGTTAACAATGCATAAAATTATTTTGATAATCACTACTTATAATACACTAATAAGATGTTGTATTTCAGGTCTGTTCCCAAAGTCTGTGGAGTATAAATCATTTAACCGAGTATCTAATCCATATGAATGTGAGATTGGGGGTAAATACTTTTTCTTAATTTATGATTAACAACTCAATATTATGATTAATTGTATTAATTTCTTCCAGGTTTCTTGTGTTTGGGTTCATCTGGGGAACCAATTAAAGATATAATGAAATACAGTAAACTTGATAATGAATTAGAAATTATGAGAAGGACATTACAGTGGCGCCATCTTGCACCTACATGTCCTGATACTGTCCCTTGTACACCTTGCATAGAAACTGATCCATTTACTATTTACAACTGTCCTGCAATCTATTTCAGTGGTAATTGTAGAGAATTTGCAACAGATTTACATAAAGGTAAAACATATTTATTTTTCATTTAAGTTTTCAGAGATTTAAATATTTACAAACACCTATATTTTATTTTAGGAGCTGATGGCCAAGTTACAAGAATAGTGTGCATTCCGGATTTTTGTGATAAACAGACTATTGCAATAGTCAATTTAGCTAATCTAGATTGTCACAGTATGATTTTTTCTTAATTTTTTCAAATAAATGTAAATCAGATGTTAAAAATAATTTTTAATATTGTGCCTGCACACAGTATGCCAGTACAGTAGTACAGTAGCGCTGGCTTGGTATGAACTGTATGGTCCAACTCGCGCCAGTTACTGTTTACATTAAGCCAGTTGTATGCCAGCGATGATTTTAAGCGCAAGTGTTCTGCTGTACTGGTATACATAAACCATGCATTACCTTTTTAATAATAATAAAAGTATTTTTTTATCGAATCGCCTATTATCTCTTTGCAATATTGTGCAAAATATGAATTATCAAATAACATTTTATATAAGTAGTGTCGTGTCTTGACTTTAAAGTAGATATATGTTGATCAAGACACATCTGAGTCTTATTCTACAGTATATAAATATGCCCCGCAGGGCCCCAGCGAGGGGCCGCCGACGTACGAGGTACGCCGCGGCCCTTCAACCAATTTGAGGTGGCCACGCGCGGCAGGCCGGGGGGCCTGCTGCGCCGAATGTGGCGGATGCCCTCTCTCCTGTGTTCCGAGGGAGGGCATCATAGGGTGATGGGAGGGGGTGTTAAAAACAGCCCCTCCCTACACGTGTCGAGCCCCTACCAAGGGGCTCCCCTAGCCGGGTCGTGGATAAACTAACGTAGATGCCACGGCCCGGTCAGGCGAAGGAGAACACCGCGGGGTTTAGTGGGTATTCCGGTCGCCTTCTGCGGCCGGCGAGTCCCACACGAAACCGTCCCTGCTGCCCCCGCAGCACGGACGGCGAAGTGCGTAAATGCATTCCCCGCGTCAACAAAAAAAAAAAATACAGTATATAAATATGTTACATATTTTGTCTGAAAGGCACAAAACACCTGAATACGGTAATTGCCATAGCATTGGCAACACTGTCTTACTTTTTGGATTAAATTTTTTTAACACAACTCGATGCAATTCAAATCGATTTGGTTTAATCGGTTTTTCGAATCGAATTTGATAAATTGTTTGTTTTAATTCATGAAATTTTCACATTTACATTCTATTAATTTAATGTACTTTATAATTTTTAATAATAAGAAGTTTCTTATTAAATATGTACATCGACTTTTGAAACAACTAAATTATTCCGATGTTTGACTAAATCGAGTCATATGACAGATTGACAGAATAACTATCTTTACGTCTCAGCTCCGTACTTCGTTGCCTATTGGTTAGTATAGCATCTACCTCAGATGAAGAATTATATAGATATGGCATGCGCGTTCACCCGTAAGGGACAGATAGAGAGTACTATAGACTATATCTATATATAAGTGAAAGGATTGGGGTTACCAGTTATTTGTTTTGTCCCGAAAATGAATAATTACGATATAATTTAATATAGACCAATTTATATATTCCCAATTAAATTGTAATTAATAAACGTAATAAATATAAAAACAATGCGTAATTTTTGTTTATGTGACTAAGATTACGTAAACAGATTTTTTTAGTAATACTTTTTTTCTGAAATAAATACCTAGTCAGGTCATAAATTCTGTCACATGTTTAATATAAAATAATTGAAACAAGTTTATTCATTATGTGACCATTTATATACCAAAATGAACTTAACAAAACATAGATTCTTATGACACTAAAGTTTATTCAAAATGACATCCGTGATTTTGAATACAGGCCTTCAATCTGCTCGGCCAGTCGTCTATCACAGCACGAACGAGGTCCATGTCAATATCGGCGGCTGCCTTAATCAAGGATGTCTTGAGTGACTCCAAAAAAAGAATTTCCCGATATTCTTTTCCCGCGTACTGCTTCAACAAAGCGCGGCATCTCTTCAGTCTTAGGTCCATTAGACGAGCATTCAAACGATGTCCTATTTTTCTTCGATATGCACGAAGCCCTAAGTCTTCATAAAAAGCTACAAAAAACATACCAATATTATAGTCATATAATTTTAAATTACTCTGTATATCATTACAGTGAACACTACATGTAAAACTACTAAATATTAAACTATTTTGATTGTAATTTCTAAGAAACAAAATTTACATGGGACAAATTAAAAAGCATACTCTTTAAAATCAACGGGATAAGAAAGTATCAAATATTTAAAAACACAGCATATACCAGAATTAAAAACTCCTTTTGAAATCTGTTGAAAATAGTATAAAAATGTGAATTGTTTCATTTATATACATTATACATACTATAATTTATTTCCCCTAAATTCAGGGTAATTTTTACAACAAGATGGCGGTATTATTTTTACGGGTAATAACCAACCAATTTGAAAAGAAGTTTAATATGGCCGCTTGTTTCCCAGATCTACAGTATATTATTTGACACAAATGACATCTGCGTTTGGGCGCATAATGTTCGAAAAATACTATTTTATTTTAGCTGATTTTACCCGTATTTTAACATATTAGTTATTACAAAGACTGTAAAGAACAACTAGTTTGTATTTTCTTCCTTATTTTGTATGAATACATGTGAATAAGTGCGTAGTTTCAGTACTTACGATTGAAAGGTTATGTTTTTCTCTTTTCGCTGACTACGGCTTTTACAACCAACATTACAGCAGTATACCATGTTTTATACACTTGATCTCACTAAAACTGTAATATCAAAATATTTTTGCACAATTACAGCCACTAAGTACTCACAATTTTCGAAAAATAGCACGAATGTCAAACTTTGTTAGGGACAACCTAGGTTGTTTGTAGGGGACAACCTTTGTTCCAAACAAACCCCAAAGCCTGGTACGCAGAAAGGGACAGAAGATAGTTATCCCTGTCTTTGTCACGTCGCAGGAATTGGGTATAACTGTATCTCTCTCACTCACGGTACTATTATTACCGTGTCATAGACTTGGCATCTACCAATGCGAACAAGAGAATATAAGTTCGATATTTCGATATTTCGATTATATTCACACTTCATATGTATCGTATATTTTGTGTAGAAAAGTTGGCAGTTATTTCGTTATATTATTACGATTATATGTCCGTATTCGCTCTGACAAACGGAATTATTCAAATTAAGTGAAGAAAGAAGTAATTTTCTAGAGCAGCAAAATTTTGATCATACACTCGGAGTACGATAATTTCGATCCATGTACGATAATTTTACGCCCCTGGTTCGATAGTCAGTCCACTTCAAGTTGCTAACGCTGATTACTATCTGTTCACATTTGTCGATGACAGAGTGACAGTTCATTATTTTTTTTTTATCTATATAAAATATTGTTGTGAGTCAGTCTTTCGTCCGGCGTTGTACGTTATTTCTTATTATATTCTTTTAAAAAATTCATCGCTGAATTAGTACAAATAATGTAAAATGGCCATAAATTTAGAAAAACATCGAGAAGCCCTGGTAGCGGCATGGAAGGATGTACTGGACGAAAAAACCGACACCAACTGGTGAGTTTATGCATTCCTAGAACGACCTACATGCTGGCAAAATTAAATAAACAGTCTTTTTGTGATGCATTAATGAATCAATTCCTGAAGCCGGTATTGCATTAAAACATATACGTATCAAAGGTTTTCTTAGGTATCAACTTAGTAAACCGCAGGGAAAATGCATATAACATACATATAAATACGTATAACAAGATTTTAAACTGTTATATTAATTTTTTTTCCATCAAATAAACATAATGAGTTCTTTAAATTGAGTATTTCAAAAGCTATAATTGAGCATTAAGCAATTTAGCTATGGTAGGAACACTCATGATTTTTATATAATTTTTTTGTTTTATTTTTAAAACAATATGTGCAACAATTGCTTTATATTCGGCAACATATGGTTGTCCATTTACTTATCCTATCATGCATTTGCAACTTTTATGCATCTTTGATTATGCTATACCCAGTTAATGATTATCTCTAAAATACTAAATTGCAGAGTTGTTAAAAGGTCAATAATGGCTTCCCTTAGTGTAGGTTCAGGATAACATATCTTTATTAATCCTCTGATTTAGTGTTCGTCAAAGAAATCTGAGTGCGGAGGTTTTTACAGTAGCTAACATTATATGTTTTAAAAGCTTTAAAATTGCATTGCAGTTAAAGTATCTGCCAGCAAAATTTGTTTAAAAATGTAATATTAAATGCTATTATAAGATAATGCAAGTGATAATTTACTAACATATATTCAAGCATAAACAAAATCATATGACTGGTATATGATTTATAAATATTTGCCCACAATCATCACGTGTGAAGACAGAAAATTGAACAAATTGACCCAATGAGTCAATAACTGTATGAGATCATAACATACACTGCACACATGCATTTATTTATTGTAAATATAACATGATATTTGATAGATAAATTGATATGAATCATTGATATATATGTATATCCTTTATGTATCTTGTTTTGATATTTATTATTACTTATATGTAAAATATTAATAACAACTTTATAGTAGGGTTCATATTTCGACTATCTCTTTATATGAATCTTTAACTTATAGATTGAGTTACGAAGAAAAACACTATTTTATCGAATACAATTATTTAATTAAAAGAAACTGTGATTTACTACATAAAAAAACATCCAAAACGAAAGCCATTTTTTTGAGAACAAAAAGATTAAGTTGTGTCAAACATCGGACATAGATTATAACTCTTGTACCGAAAGAAGTGCTACGAATAGGTTGGTTTGCTACCTTGTTTTTAATTTTTTGACCTTAGAAGTTTATTACCACTTAAAATTTTCAGTTGTCAAATAAAACTGAAATTGCATAACATTATTTAGGTTCAGTAAAAATTGAATTAATGAATCTAACTTTGTCATAATCTTTTTATATCTAGGTGTAGATCACGGAACCCAAAGGGTTCGATATCAAACTTAAAGCAATGCTAATTCTACCTCTGTCTTCTATTGACCTAAGTCAGAATGAATAATAATATTAATAGATCTTAAAAGTAGGTAATTTGGCCATGGGCGTCTATGGAAATGGTTTATTTTGGAAAAGAGGTCACTTGTCCAAAATAGTTTGGGGATCCCTGCTCTTTGTTTATAAATATTTTTAATTGCCTTTCTTTTATAATATGCTATATACTAATTGCTACAAGTTAGTGTTATTTGTAGTAATTATAAAAATTGATTCCTTACTTAGAAGAAAAGTAGCTGTTGCATGTAATTACATTTCTGCACAATAAAAAAAAATTTAGTCTATTTGTTCTCGCAGACAATGTTATATGTCTATTTCAAGTTCCATCCAGATCCATGCCACTGTTTTGGAGATACCTTTTAACAAACATTCAAACTTTCTCATTTATAACAGTAAGATAATTGAATTGAATAAGGAATAATAAGTTTATTACATATTAATGTAATCATTTGATAAAGAATGGGACATATATATGTAAATGTCAGCAATGCTAAATATAGAATCTCTTTGCACAAACCATTGTCCCTTTATTCCTTTTGATTACATTCTCTTTAATATAGCTTTGTTATATATAGTCACTGGTTATTTATATATTGGTATGTCCAAAATCTTATATATAAAATTCTCGTGTCACAATGTTCGTTCCCGTACTTCTCCGAAACGGCTTGACCAATTCTCATGAAATTTTGTGAGCATATTAAGTAGGTCTGAGAATCGGCCAACATCTATTTTTCATTTTTTTTTAACTGCGCGCGGACGGCGTTGCGGGCGACAGCTAGTATATTTAATAAAAACATACATTATTGAGGTATTAAAAAAATATTGTGAATTAAAATGAGTTTTCATGGCTGAATTATCTATACATGAAAATGTATCGGTAAACTTGTTTTTTTCATAAATGAGTGTGATGACAATGTGATTTTGTACTAGTTTTTTGACAAAGGAAACATAGAAAGTTCCTGATCATTTTGATCCTGCACCCACACTTTCCTGTTTTAATACTACTCTTGATGAGTAGGTCAAAGTGGTGGCTGCACTTACTGCATGAAAATAAATTGTTATTTTGAGCCTTGTTGAGGCTAAAATCTTGCAAAACAAATATTACTTTTTACTAAAGGCAGTTAATACATTTCATAGTTTAACCAGAAAAATTAAATATAGACATTTATATAGCTGGCTAGTAAATTAAGTATTTGTAAGTAAATTATTTAGGTGTTAATTTGGAACAGCATATATTACTCTTAGTCATTAGAGTGTCTTTTATATTATTAATAAATAAATTTTTGATATCTTTAGGGCTCTATTTGGCTACGATGGATTGTCTAACGACCTGAAGTTTGTGAGCAAAGGTGACGGTGGGCTCACTGAGCTGATAGATGATTTCAACAGTGGGAAGATACAGTATGCATTCCTGAAAGTGGATCTACCCGATGGCACTATATCCAAATATTTACTTATCAATTGGCAGGTAAGATTACATGAACAGATATCAAGAGATATTATGCCTTTATCTTTTTTTGTTTATCTTTCTCATATGTTTACTATTTCCAAAGATATGTAGTAGAATGTTTATAATGTGAAAATCTTAAGAATGTATCAAAATAAGGCATGTTTAATTCCAGTCAATGTTATTTAATAATAATATTTTTGAATATGATACAATTAAAATATGGAATTTATGGACCTTACCATAGAAAACCTTAAACATTGTTTCAAATATATTTTAACTTTTTTATACTGTGACTCTAGCGTCTGTCGCGGATTTTTGACAAATCATTGAGACATTATTATGCATAGGCTTGCGAAATTCTATCTTTACTAATGAATAATGAAGTACATACACCAAAAGCATTCTGTTGAGTTGAAGCATATCACTACATTGATGTCAATAATTTAAGTAATTGACTATAATATTTAATAAAGCTAATTGTAATGTGGTTAGCTATAGTTTCCCCAACTCCTACTCTAGCGCGTATTTTACGTGCTTTTTGAATGCAGTTATTCTTAACAGGGGGAAGGCGCGCCGACGGTACGTAAGGGTACATGTGCAAACCACATTCAGCACGTGGCTCAACTGTTCACTGGGTTCCATCTGACGATGCACGCGCGTACCGAGGATGACCTCGATGAGAAGGTTATCCTTGACAAGCTGGCTAAGGCCGGATCCGCTTTCAACTTCAAGAGCAGCCGGCAGGAGGAGATACCCCCAAGTGGACCAGTGGGTACCACATATAGGAAAGTTAATCCAGGTAATACATTAAACATTGCAACACATCCTGTAAATAATACACAACCTCGCTTGAATATATATATATATATATATATATATATATATATATATATATATATATATATATATATATATATATCTATATATATAAAAGAAAGTCGTGTTAGTTACACCATTTATAACTCAAGAACGGCTGAATCGATTTGACTGAAAATTGGTGGGCAGGTAGCTTAGAACCAGGAAACGGACATAGGATAATTTTTACCCCGTTTTCTGTTTTTTTTTTAATTCCGCGCGGACGGAGTCGCGGGTAAAAGCTAGTATATATATAAAAGAAAGTCGTGTTAGTTACACTATTTATAACTCAAGAACGGCTGAATCGATTTGACTGAAAATTGGTGGGCAGGTAGCTTAGAACCAGGAAACGGACATAGGATAATTTTTACTCTGTTTTCTATTTTTTATTCCGCGCGGACGGAGTCGCGGGTAAAAGCTAGTATGGAATATAGTTGAAGAAATTATTAGTATTAATGAAAACCTATCAGAGTACCTAGTTCTGTACCGAAAGGAAATATTTAACACGTGTCACGTTGTCATGTAATATTCACTCGGTATGCAATAAGAATTTTATAAAGCATACAAGTATTGTTTACCAAATGTGTGACAACAATACGTCGGACGCGGTGCAGTTTGCATTGTTCACAACATGTAATGTAAACACGAGGCGTTAGTCTGTGTGCGAACATTTGCGGAGGAGTACTCCGAGACATGACTAACTCTCGTAGCTCTGTTTTGAAAAACTACGAACGTATCGTCTCTAAACAGATCCTTGATGAAATTAGGAGTAAGAAACGAAGCTTGCGCAGAGGTATTTTTACTTAGAAATCTTGTTTTTGAAAAAAAAATAAGTACAATATATGTTAGTTGGGGATAATGTAGCATTCAATTTAAGGAATCTTTGAAATGGATCCAAACGTACAGAGAAATGTATTTGTCCCGATTTTTTAAACATTATTGTGAACTAAATTCGATTTTGAAGTTTAAATTCGTTTAAATTTTATAAAAACATTTATAATCTATAAAATTTTCCAGTTCAAGAAATCAATTCTAAAGAACGAGATCAGTTCTGGTTGAAAGAAGAACAGGAGGAGAAAAAGAGAATTGAAGCTGAGAAAAAGAGACGAGAAGAGGTTTGTCAACTTATGTTTATAATAGCAAATTTTATTTGTACTTTAGGATGACACGATAATCATTTGGAAATATAATTTCCAGGAGAAAAGAAAAGCAGAAGAAGAAGTAAGAAGGAGAGATGAACTGGAAGCAGCAAGAAGAGCTAAAGCAGAGGAAGAAAAGTGCGTAGAATTATTATTTTTATTTGTACATTGGTAAATGTGAAGAAAAAATATGAATGATGTCTGAAAAAAAAAGTTGAACTTTTCTTGTAACTTATATTTTGTTAGGTTAGGGAACGTACCCATACTACGTGACCCGTTTAGGGGGGGGGGGGCGGAGTCTTTAAAATACTACGGTCAGTCACGGGAGGGGGGGGGTGTGGTTCAGCTTTTTGTCACGTAGTCGATTTTAATGAGAGAAATCTCGTATTTTTCGACCTATATTCGAATATAGCGCGGTGTTTAGCGCTTTGTAAACTCACAGTAGGTGCATGGTGGTGCAGTGGACAACCTGTCTGGCGTGCGACCTCTGCGGATTCTATCCAGGAGGCTACAAGAAGTTTTATGTGTTTTGGAAGTCGTCTTTATTGCAGTCTTATGCAATAAAAACAAATTATTATTTTTTTCAATTTTTGCCTGTGAAATGATTAAAAATCATAATTATGAATTACTACGTGAAAACTAAAGGGGGAGGGGGGGGGTCTTGGCATATACTACGAATGGTCACCGAGGGGAGGGAGGGGTCGAAAAATCTTAAAAAATAGGTCACGTAGTATGGGTATGTTCCCTTATAATTGAATCGTCGAATTGATCTTTTACAATCACCAAATTTCTTGACCGATCTCTCCGACTAGTTCAGGTTGGCGGCCATATTGTCTTTGTCTCTGGTGTGTCTGAACTTCGTATATAATGTTTTCTGTCTTTTTAAAGGCTAATAAATGATATTATTATGTTTCATATTGTTTCGACAGTGGATACCAACAGTAAGTTAATGAACAAATCCTTTCGCGATTTGACGACTGGTCTGTTATAGTGTCCGCGTATTATCTCTGTGTAGGCGCGTGCCTGCGGGTGGTGTGGGTGGTGTGGGCGATGTGGGCGATGTGGGCGCGTGTGAGGGCGAAGGCGCGGGTGTGAGCGCGGGTGAGGCGCTGCGGCGGCAGAGGTCAGCGGAGGCGCGGCGTCTCATCGGCGCCTCCACTGCCGCCGCCCGCGCACTGTTCCAGCAGAACCTGGCGCAGGGACAGATATCCACCAGGTATATTACTCTAAACCCAATTCCCAAAGGAGTCGATATAACTTAAAGCATTGCTAATTCTCACTCTGTCTTCTTTTATTGACTTAAGTAAGAATGAATAATAATTATAATTGATCTTAAAAGTAGGTAATTTGGCTATGGGGGTCTGAGGTAACGGTTCATATTGGAAAAGGGGTCACTTGTCTCAAAATAGTTTGGGGATCCCCGATTTAAACCATCGGAAATCGTCAGTAAATGATCAAGGGAGGCTTAGTAGTAATAAAGAAATGATTATTAACATGTAGTTTAATACTTTATTGAAAAACTAAAAAGTAGTTTTTGAATTATTTATGTGGATCTGTTGGGAGTGTAGGTGATTTATTAATTTTTTTTTTGAATCACATGCGCCGTTTTGGCGACTCTGTTAAATTTCTACAATTTAAGGTTACAAAGAATAGAGTTACTAATTTTTTTTCACAGATCAAATTCGATACCCGAGAAGCCGGTACGCAGTTCAGTGATAGCGCAACGTATCAACACTTTCTCTCAGAACACATCACCACAAATCCCCACATCGCCAAACAAATCACCCACAAAAACCACACTCGAAGAACCTAAAGTCGAAGATAACGAAAGCAAAACGAGTCCATTAAAGAATATAGACAAGATAAAAATGAGTTTGGAAAGACCTTCTCAAATACAATACGAACCTATAATAGATCCATCTGTCGATTTGAGTCCGAGTACGGATAATGAAGCTAATTCCTTCAGTGCAATAAATTATACGGAATACAATGAAATATACAAAGACGATGTACTGAAGCAAAGTGAGCCGATGATCAAACAGAATATTCTTGAAAATGACATGTTTGACGCGTCATATTCCAGTTCAAATGAAAATGACGACGATGACAGTGACAACAAGTTCAGTACTATCAAACGGTCACCGTACACTAAGGATGCTGAAGCTAGATCTGAACTCAGTAGACAGAATACTGTCATTGAAAATGTTCATTACAAGAAAGAAAATGGAACTACAACACTAGATGGTAAGATTATTTATTACTAGCTTTTGCACGCGACTTTGTCTGCGTTGATATAAAAAAAAAAAACTAATTAATTTATGTGTTCTTCCAGACTATGTTCTACATATATACCAAAATTAGTATGATATGGTTTATTAAATATCAACGTGTAATGTTTCAAAACAAGTCTCGTAACATGTTGAAATGTGATTTTAAAGTTTCGAAACAAAACTCCAAAGTGACCGTTGCCTAAAGACATTTTCAGATGCGTTGCATTTAAACGACAGAGGAGAGGAGGCAAAGAAAGAGGATGTTTCCCCTTCTCCGCCAAATTCACCTCCCCATCCCATTCCTATAAGAAAAGGATGGGAAGAGGAAAAGGATTAAAAAAAGTTTTACTGCAATTAAATTTCATGGTTATGTTTAGATCCGGCAACAAATATAAGTCAAGTATGTTCGCATTGTTTCAAAACTTGTTGATTAACATGTTTTTTATATGATGCTATTTCAGATGTGTCCCCTGAAGGTCTGGAGGAGGAGGGAAATATATACGAGGACCTGGACGATGACCCGGGTCTCACAGCACGAGCGCTTTACGATTACCAAGCCGGTTAGCACTACTAGTAGTTGATCGTGACTTAGTCCGCGTTTACAAAAAATCTAGCAATAAACATAGCCTATCTCACCCAGGGATAGTATAGCTTTCCAACTGTGAAAGAATTTTTTAAATCCGTTCATTCGTTTCAGAGACTATTCAATGAAAACAAATTTTTATATTTATATTACTAGTTGTCACCCGCGACTCTGTCTATAGTAAAAAAATGTAAAAAAAAGTATCCTATGTTTTCTTCCAGACTATATTCTATATCTATGCCAAATTTCATCAAGATCCGTTGAGCCGTTCCGGAGATACCTTCAAACAAACATCCAACTAAACATTTGCATTTATAAAATGAGTAAGTTTTAGGAGAGATTATTTTACAGTACTTTTTATATCACTGAATTATTTTTTTTAAGTCAGTAAATAATAAAGATTTTTACAAATTATAATAACGTTTTTTCAGCGGACGAATCAGAAATAACATTTGATCCTGGTGATATAATAACACATATTGAACAAATAGACGCTGGTTGGTGGCAAGGATTGGGACCTAGAGGTGTTTTTGGTCTCTTCCCTGCCAACTATGTAGAACTATTACCCTGCCATCCACGTTAATGTAATCCAAGGTAACAAGTTATTTGTATTATTCGTGTATACAGTTTGATTTGTATGTAATATTTCATTATATAAAGTTATATGAATAAGACATTATTTAAGTTTATTTTTTTATTGATTAATTGCAAAATAATTTTTTATCTGTGAAATTTAATTTTGTAGTTTCCGGAAAAATAATTTCAGTTTTAAAATGTTATAATTTTTTTTATTTGAAATTTTAATATCCTCTATTTTAATTGTAATTTTTTTCAAAATGTTTTTTTTTTTTTTTTAATTAAGGAATCATATGGTTTTTGTTGTCAGTATTGATTTAGTTTTAATTTTTTTTTTTAAATTTCAAAGATTATAGACTATTGAATTTTTTTATCTATAATTTGACTTTTTTCTTTCTTTATTAATAACGATTTCCGTATCCGTAAAATTATATCAAATGTGTTGTGAGATTGTGAACATTGACTTTATGAATTTAGGGAGCAATAATACATTTTTTTTTATTAATAATCTTCAAAAACTAAAAATAAGAATTTTCTCTCATAATTAATACAATTTTAATCTTTCTAATCAAATTACAAGATAAATGTCCAAAAAAAAACTACAGTAACCCACAATATACAACTCGACCACCATAACATGACACCTCAGTGTAAGTGTATTTCATCGCTTGATTTAAAAATGTCATACTTGCTCTATACAATTACTATGACATTATACAAGAAATTTCTTGTAGGTTATTTTATTTACTCGAAGTATCATGTTATTGTGGGCGTGTAGTAATTCACAATTTTTTTTAATTATAAACACATTTTCACTACATTATAGTGTAAGTATAGATTTAATAACACGTACTATTTTTTATATTTTTAACAATATATTGTAAAATATCTTTTTTTTTAATTGCATTTCTTTTGATTTGATTTTTTTTTTCAAAGCAAGTTAAAAAAATTATATAAATAATCTCCATTAGGATATGTTTATATATTTATTTATTAACACTTACAGGATGATAAGATTTCTAAAACTAAATATACAACACAATATTTTAACTACAATAGCTTAGTAGTTTTTTTTTAATTCGTTCAGAAACACATTTCCTATTTTGGACATACGTTTTTTTTTTTTTGACATTCAGTAAAAAAAATATCAATTAAATAATAATTGAATAATCGATAACGATTTTTTGTACAAGGGAAAAATATTTCCCTTGATCATAAAATGGTTAAACAATTGTGTCTAAAATTTAGTTTTCTGTTTCCATTTTTTTGTTTTCATTTAGTACTTACTTTTCATAACTTATATATAGGCTGAATTTGATTAGACAAAATTATTTATTATTGATATCTACGAATTAAAAATGCATCGTAGCATTATTAAATTTTAAAAGCTAAACAAATCAATAAAAACTACCAACCCTAAAAAAATGTGTAAAAAAAGATTTGGTAGAAAGTAGTAGAAAGGCGTAGGAAAGTAGTAAGACTGAGTCTATCGTTTCAATTTCAGCCTGAGTCAAAAATTAAGTGATAATTTTTTTTTATTTGGTAATATATTATTAGTTAATTTATTTACGATTTATGAACGTTTAGAGATTTCTTTGTAAGGAACTTAAAAGATTTAGTTAATCTATTTGCAATTATTAATTGGTATATAGTTTTAAATAAATAGCCTAACAGCTTATAAGATAATTCTTATATTATCTCTATCCTTGATAAAATTTAAGCCGTAAAGTTAGTTTTCTAGGTGCGTTCCTAGTTCCAGAAACTTCCTAACCTCAATGTCGTGTCTTAGTAGTGCCAAAGTTTACAATCCGTTTTTGAACAATTATATATTGGAAACTAATAATTAATAACGTTTAATGTAATTGGATTGAAATTAATACTAAGATTATGACTTAAGACGGTTGATTTAAAAAACCTTAAAGACAGTACGACATACATTCCGAAACCATATACTATCTATTCATATCTCAAAATTTATAAAACTCACCTTTATACATGGATAGGCTATATGTCGTAGTATTTTGTGCTTATTTGGTTTACGCCATTTTGGCGCTGATCGTTATGGTTGATAGCGGTGGTTAGAATTCGAACTAATAATAGAGAAAAACTGTTAAGAAATTTAAACGCGCGTTTAAGTCGGAACTAAATAAAAGCTGTCATTTACAAATAATGACCTATCCATTTATAGAGGTCAGCGTTTTCTATTCATTATTTTTTCATTTCGCATTAAATATCCTATATATTTTTAAATATAGTAAAATACAGTAATTTCTTGTAACTGTCCTTACGTTAGATAAATTTGGCTGAATTATTGTGCCTTAATAAAACACAATAATATAAGCTAATATATAAAATAAAATCATTTAACATTAAAACATACTCATACATTTTTAAATTTGCTAATTAAAAATAATGTTATTATATTTCTCATAATCTTAGTAATTTTGGCAACTTTTTGGTCACAATTCGTCACAATTTAGGGAATCTTAGTATATATGTACGGCATTTATATAAAGTAGTATTATTTTTGCTAATAAATCAATATTTATGCAAAATCTATTGAATAGCTTGAATCATGTTATATACGTATTTCTTTATTGATTCTTTTGTACACTTCTCAATATTAGTTAATTAGAGATTATTATTTTACGTATTTAGTCTACGTTTATTGCTTGTTCACGTTAATATGCGGGCGCAGGCGCGAGTGCAGTTTCGAAATATAAAACATATGATGTAATATGAAAATATTTACGTAGGAATTGCACTTAATAATTGTTTAATGGCGACTCCACATTAGTTCCGCGAAGAAGCTTGTATTGTACGTGAATGTGGATGGTTTTCGCGGGGGCGTTCTCACCATAAAAATGACATGGTATTTTGTGTCGCCATTAATGGTTCGTAAAGCCACTAATGTGGAACCCCTATAATATCAAACGTTTGACATGTTTGTAAGAGTTTACGTCGAACTAGCGACTGAGCGATTCACTTGTGACGTTCAACTTGCTCTAAATTGAACTAGGACTCGAGCAAACGGCTGCGTCCCTGCACTATCAACTTGAAACAAGCACTTATGTTATAGGGTTGGAACGAAATGATTTACAGAAATATAACTGTGACAACTTAACCTAGGTTTCTTAAACCAAAATCTCTGTTTAAAACATATTTTTATCTCTGTTTTGTAGAAGATAATAACAGGGATGACGATATGTTTTATACAGAGATTTTAGTCTCAGAAACCAACGGTTAGGGAACTTATTTATAAAATTAATGTTGTTCATACTTATTTCTTGTGTGCATAAAATCAAGAAGAATTGTTGGCCCTGGTTAAGGAAAAAATTGGAAGGAAATAGTTGATAATTTATAAATATATAACATATAACAAAGAAAGGAAATAAAATGCAGTTTTCCTAAATGTCATAATAAATTTTTGTAGAAATCTAATATCAACTATTATTTTATATTTTGGGGCTTAATATGTTTGATTCTAGTCAAAGTTTTGTTTCTTATATCGATTGTGAACAACATTCGTTACAGCCCTATTACGTATTATATAGCTAATAAATAATTAGAATGAACTGAACGTATATTTGTTAAGTTTAGTAGGAGATATTTTAAGTAGCTTAATTCTGTAAGTCGACTCAACAATTTTTTTTACCCGTCTTTTTAACATAATTACAGTAAAAAATTAAACATAAAAAGTGTTGTTTTTCTGTCAGTTTCTTTTTAGCCTACTTCAAAAAGGAGGTTATCAATTCGATTGTATTTTTTATGTGTGTTACTGCAAAACTCCGCCCCTGGTGCTCCGATTTTGATAAAAATTATTTTAATCGAAAGGAAGTGCTTACAGATGGGTCCCATTTTTTTTTGTAATGACTAGAAGACTAGTTTAAAATATCCTACACTTTTAAGTTTTAGCATTATCAATACCACGTTTAATATTCGATGTACTTTTTTTTTATAAATACTTATCTTGTCATATGCCTCAAAAGAATAAGCTTTATATTTGTATTTAGACAACTATCATAATCTCATATTTATATGCACCGTTTGAAAATGTTTGAAAAATTAAAAAAAATCATTGATTTTTTTTTCAAATAACATCAACATTTTTATCGCAAACAATTTATTGAACTTCAGAAAATTAGATGGAGAATCGATTTATCAAATTAATTTCAAAATCGATTCTGGACATTCAAAATCGATTTCATATCTATTTGTTACAATCATATGGAAAGATAGAACTCGATTATAGTTTGTGTAGAATTTTTCTAATTTTAAGTTTTTTTTTCGTAAAACACAGAATTTTGTCATCGCATATTTTTCATGTATAAAATATTAGTATTTTTAAAGTGTATTGCTGAGGCGTGAACATTTACTGCTGTATTTAGTATGTGTATGGTGCTCCATTGTATTGTAACATAGGTGTACATTTGTATCCAACTATTTTCAAAATAAACAAGTCCTAGAATCAATAATATAATTGTTTCATTTATTTAACCTAATTTTTTGATGTGAAACATCTATAGGATCACTTGTAAACCGAATTGTTGGCGTGGCGACGCTTGCCGTGGCGACGGGTTGCCACGCTATACTAAGGTACACATATGTATACATATATATATAATTATTATTATTAATAAATCATTGTTATCATTATCGTTATTATTTATTTAATCATAATATTTAATATTTTATGCATATTACTTGTACACACACGATGTTTCACATCTGGCAGGCGTCCCATGACGGCTCACAAGTTTTTTCATTTTAATTATCGATTTTAATGTATTTTTCCTTGTAATTTGTTTCTAAATAAATTAAAGCAACAATTAAAACACAAAATGAAATTTACTGAAATTTTTTATTAATATAGTTCCTTAAATCTTACAGAAACAATTAATTTTGTATCAAACAATATTAGAGAACACACCCTGTCTTGGTAAGGGTATTCCATTCACCACATCGGGTACAACCTGGGAACAAAAAAGATAATTATTAAAAAAAATATCTTTAATTTGATCCATGTGTGAAAGATAAAGTTAAGAAACCATTCAGATAGTCTATGCCTAAAATATAGAGTAAATATATTAGAGATATATCTATAATCTATGGTAAAAATAGAAAAAAAAGCGATCTTGTGCAGATGTTATTGACAACCAACAAATTAATTTCTAGGAAGGAAAATGACAAAAAATATTACTTAATTTTTTTTTAATCATTGTTATCTGTTATTTATTGTTATTACAAAATATGTTATCGTGTTAATTATTATATAAAGTGTCAAATTGGTTTTATACTGTAAGGATGTTTGCTATGCAGTTCATCATGTGGAAATGCCATGACATATAATATTTTATATTAATACTAGCTGTCGCCCGCGACTCCTTCCGCGCGCAGTTAAAATAAACTAAGAGGGGGGGGGTTATGAAAAATAGATGTCCGATTCTCAGACCTACTGAATATGCTCACAAAATTTCATGAGAATCGGTCAAGCCGTTTCGGTGGAGTTCAAGTTCGAACCCCGTGATACGAGAATTTTATATATTAGATATATATTTTGAATAATAACCTTAACCCGTATCTCTCTGGGCATGAACTCGTGTATGAACATGTAGAAGTCGTAGTGCGTTGTGACGAGACCTGCGCGCGCCAGCTGCAGCTTGATGACGTCGACAGTGTGAGGAGCGGCCACACGCTGCCGACGTATCTCTTTACTGAACTCGTATAGCGCCTCTGTTATCTTCTCCGCTTTCACACGAGCCTTGTAGTCATATCTATAAAAAAAATTTACTATTACACAGCAAAAAAATAAATGTCATTTTAGAAATAAAAATAAATTAAAAAATAAAAATAAATTCATAGGATGTTTTTTTTAGAAGTGACACAAAAATAAAAGGACACTAATATTTCATATCTATAATACATATGTTACTATGACATAGCAAAAAAAAAAAAGAAGAAAATAACTGCCAAATTCATCAATTAAATTAAATTATAATAACAACAATCAAAAGACACTAATATGTTTGTTTCATTAATTTCAACAATTTGAACCAAAAAATTCACTTTTATTTGTTCCCTATCGATAAACTGTATTTTCTACAGTTGTATGAAGTTAATGTGTCCCATCACATTTAGTTTGTATTTCCGATATAAATTGTACAATCATAAGACTATGACTATATGTTTCCTTGCTTTCAATATGAACCTAAATACATTAGGAAAATAAATATAAAAATGTAAGTAATTTCTATTGAGCGTCGGTGGCTCAGGGGTTAAGCACTTGACTTGCAATCTGCAGGTCCTGGGTTCGAATCCCGCCATGTACCAATGTGTTTTTCGATTTTCGATTTACATATGTACATTTATCCGACGTTCTTACGGTGAAGGAAAATATCGTGATGCTGCACATATCTGAGAAGAAATTCAATGATATGTGTGAAGTCAACTTGCACAGGGCAAGCGTGGTTGACTATGACCTAGTCACCTCTAACTTTAGGGTAGGCTCCGAGTCCCTCGGTGGGGACGTATAGTGAGCTGATGATGAAGTAATTTCTATTAATGTGTTAGGTATTTTATTACTATTACTTACTTGGGTTCTAGTTTAGTTTCAAGATATTTATAAAGTTTCTTTGTGATCCAGGCAGCACTTTTGGGCTGATATCTACGTGGAGGTTTGTATCTCATATCGTCTAACAATTCTGGTGGTAAGTTTTCTACATTCAGTAGAGATGTTTTCTTATTGGTCTTCGTCTGTTGAGGTACATCGGAACGTTGCTGAGTTCTTGGTCTAGGCCGAGCGGGAGCTTTGAAATTGTTAAAAGGCTCCCTTGATCTTGTCTTTAGTGAATTTCTGACCTCTTCTAACTGTAATGTTTAAAATTGACAGAGAAATTAAAACATATTTAAAAAGTTTTTTTTAAATACAACCAAAAACTGAAAACATGGTATTAACTGTTGATTTAACTTTAAACTTGGAAATTCAGACACTAATCTGAACTCTGAGAAAATTTCATACATTGAAACAATATCTAGTATTCTAAAGTTATATTATAAACTAGCTTTTTACCCGCGATTCCGTCCGCGCGGAAAAAAAATACACACAAGATAAAAAGGTTCCTATGTCCGTCTCCTAGTTCTAAGCTACCTCCCCATCAATTTTCAGCTAAATCAGCTCGACCGATCTTGAGTTATAAATAGTGTAACTAACACGACTTTCTTTTATATGTATAGATGAGTTTACACAACTTTTAGAATTATTTTTACAAACAAATAAATATATACCTTTCAGCACACAACAAACCACTAGTAAAAAATTTTTTTAGCACTCTATAAAACATACCATTTTCCGTCTCTTCTCAATATTATCATTTTTGATCTTCATAAGATATTGCTCCAGCGCCAGCTGCCGCGTCTGCGCATCTTCAGGGTCGGAGTCTGCTGCTTCCTCAGCGTAAGAGTGCGTTGACTCCCCAGTTACATTAGTTAGATATATTCGACCTAATGACAGTAAATAAAAAAACTTGAGAGGTGTGTTGGGACACCCGGATGGAACGAAGTTCCTTTCTATTAATTAGTGAAGGAACCAATGTTTATTCTATGAATAAAAAACTTAAGTCTTCACAAGAAGAACATTTTATTTCTATGAATTTTCGTTATATATTGTCACGTCGTTGCCATGGTGAAGTAGCTCAGCTGGCTCATTCGTCGTTAACATACTTACTATAGCAAAAAGTGTCGTGACAACTTTTCCTAAGAATTTTTTCCGTCTAGCCCCCTTTCACAACGCGCGATAAGGAACTTCGTTCCAATTATATCATTATATAACATCAGCGAAGCATTAAAAAATGTTTCTTTGACTAATTTGTGTTTTTGATGAGATAACTTGATTAACTACTGAGTAAATATCACTTTAAAATACGAACTAATCAGTGGATTCATCATTTACTTTAAGTAGTTAATTTTATAATGAATGTGTTATTAAATTAAAATACTTGACAGTTAGTTCTTTACCTTTTGAAAATGTTACTTGGTTATCAGTTTTTGCATTGCTATCATTGTTTATTTCTTCATTATTGTCTTCATCATCTGTTTCAATATTCATAGAAGGCATTCCAATTCGATCACTGATTCCTTCATCACTTTCATTTTCCACTTCATTCTCTTCTGCATTATCTTCTTCGTTGTTTGCATCAATTTCTTCATTTTCCATTTCAATACTCTTATTTATAGAAGATATTTCGTGTTCACTATCCATTTCTTCATCATTCTCCTCTGTTATTTCATTTTCTTCGGCGTCGTTTTCATCATTATCTTCTGCATCACTGTCTTCAGGATTTTCACCATCATCGGACTCGATATTCGCATCCATTGAGGATTCTCCAGCCTGTTTATCATTTTCATCATTTGTCTCATTTTGTTCTTCAGTTACTTCCGCATTGTCTTCGTCGTCAACTTGATTTTCTTCTTCATTGTCTTCGTCATCTGTTATATTATTTTCATCAACAGATGTCATTTTATTTGATTCTTCATGACTTTTATTTGTAGTTTCATTATCTTCCGTGATATTCTCTTCATCATTGTGTTTACTATCTTCATCGTCTGTCAGTATATTTTCATTTGAAGATGCTTGCTTTACTGAATTAAGACTTTTATTTGTAGTTTTACTATGTTCCGGATTATGTTCTTCATCTACTTCTGAATTTTCATTATTGTCGTCCCCATCTGCTTGTTTGATGTTCGCATCCACAGAAGGTATTGCGACTTTTCGAGTTTCTTTATTACTTTCGTTCACTACTTTATTCATTTCCGTGTTTTCATTCAAATTGTCATTTTGCTCTTGTAGTTCCTCAACAGCTCCTGGATTTTCTTCGAACCTTGTGTTAGTTTTCTCTTGCATCGTAGAAATTGGAGTTTTTTTAACAGTTTCTTCCTTACTTTCATTTAATTTAGGATTTGCTACATGATGGTTGTTCTTATCTGTTTCATCATTAATATGAATGTGTGTTGTTTCTATACAAGATTCTGTATCCTCCTTATTATTTACATTGTGATTTTCTTCTTCTCTAACTTTATTTAAATCTCTACCAGAATTGTTGATATTACCATCCACTGTCATGTTCTCATCTACAAATTTTTGGATTTCTTCATTGATATTTTCAATACTATTTCTTTCTTGCTGAGCTTCAACTTGGTTAAATTTATCTTCTCTATTTTTAGATTTTTCTTTTTGCATAACATCATCTTTTTGTATTCTTTCAATTATTGCAGCATTCTTTTGTGGAATATCATTAGATGGGTTTTTGATTACTTCTGTTTCGGAATTAGTTTTTTCTTTGTTAATATTACTGTTTCCCCTTTCAATGTTTATTTCCGGGTTGTCTATTTCATCACAAGCGTCTTTATTATTTGACGCCGATATTGAAGTGTTCATGGTTTTGTTCACATCTTTTTCAACTAGATCTTCTCTAGTAATAATCGCAGCATGTTGTTCTTTATGTGTTTTCAGTACTTTCCAGGAGATATTTTTGTTTTGTTCTTGTTCTTCAACTATAACACTTTTATTAGCATTTGGCACATTATCCTTCAGTGATCTTGGAGACTTTAATTCTTTGTCTGTAGCAGTTACTGTTTTGTTGATATTATTTTTATTACTGTTCGAATTGTCTTTTTCAAGCTCTTTTACAGTTACGTCCATTTCATCATCTTGCATATTTTTATCATCATTATCATACCTTAAAGTAAAATTGTGCTCATCATCACTTTCAACTTCGATTATTTCTGCTATGAATGGTCTTGCAGTATCTGTTTCAGGTATTTGTGTAAGTGTTTTTTCATGCGTATTTTTGGGATCTCGCTTTTTATCAGATTCTTCAAATTCATTATCATCTTCCAAACCATGAGACATAATCAGTGTTAGCTTAGTTTTGTCAAGTTTATTTCTAACATTTCCTCGTACTTCTTCTATAACACTATCAGGCTTACTCAATCTTGGTCTTTTTAATGGAGAACTTTCTGTATTACCAAACTCATTGTCGACCATTGTCGATGATGGTAAATGTTGCCAATCATCAAATTCCAGATCAGTTTCATTGGATCTTGGTGAAGTGTTACGGGTGCCTTGTAAAGAAATTTTACGTTGTGGCTGTTTGCTTTTTGCAAATCCAAACACATTTGGTTGAATATCAGGGATTTCATCTTCACTTTCTGACATAATGAAATCAGCAAACATGTTTTTGCGTTTTGTACCTGCACGGTTACCTAAAAGATTCCGAACTTGTTCATGCTTTGTGATATCGTGAGTTTTATTTATTAAAGTCTTGTCTGTCATGTTTAGCAGCCCTGGTGGGAAAGCTGGTCTACTTCTTCTTACTTCTGTGTCTTTATTAAAGAAATTCTTTTTACCAACAAATATTGTATTATCGGTGTTAGCTTTACTTTTACGATGTGTTAAGTTTTCTCTATTTTCTATAATTTTATTAAACAATTTATTTGATTGAGTTTGCTTTTGACTAAAAAACTTTCTTTGAGGCAGAACTATACTATTAATTGACTCGCCATCACTGCTTTCTGGCAAGTCCAGTGTGTAGTTATTCTCTTGACTGTAAGAGATTAAAAAAGTTATATATAAATTTAGTTCAAAATAGCATGTGTTGTAATGCTAAAGTCAAAAAATGTCATCAAAGAAAGCGGTACAACACAGATAGGTCCATTATGTATGCGATGGCAAAGAGGGGTAGCTCAGGTTAGCCGACACTAGTCTAAACTCAGTGAATGGGTTTTCAGGCACTTCCCGATTAAAAAGTAGAATTTAAGAGATTGTTAAAACAATTATAAATAGCAGTTTGTTTTTATTTATACATTCTTTATAATGGCTAAAATTAAATTTACCTTTTAAAATCAGCTTCAATGTATTCATCTATATTTTCCATTTGCTCCGTTGTTTTGCTTTCAAATACCTCCATTACATCTCTCGAGTTTTCCTCTAATCTTTTCCACCAGCTTTGGCCTAAAAATTTGTAATTATAGATTATTTTTTAATTCAAATTATAAACATGGATATCTAGATGGCTCTGTTAAGTTACATTTACATACTTTAAAGTTTTGAAATACTAAATTGCTTCTATTAATATGTCAAGAAAAATTTATTTAACTTGAATGATAGTTTAAGGTGTTTACTTAGCTAATTAATCAGAAAAGTAACTTAATAAATGAGTTAATAAGTAAAAATAAGCAAAGTAAATGATTTTTTAAGTTATTTCATTTATATTATTAAAAATTAGTTTGCTTATGAAATCTAATATGTCGTTCAGAAAATTATTATGTTTTTTCTTGACTTAGGATTCATGTATTTTCGACAAAGATGCACCACATCCTGGAAGGTTGGTTGGAGCTGATTGTCAACCTTTACATTCTTTTTAAAGACGAACAAATGAATGTTTTAATCCAGGTATTACTGTAGTAAAATTACACAATTAAAACAAAAAATACATGAAGAAGCATATTAAGTATTACTTTATTAAAGTTTTACTTACGTCCGGGCACTTCAATATCAGTGTTATCGGATAACACAGATCTCCGAGTCTTGAGGGGTGATAGTAAAGGTGACTGCATTGCATGCATTTGTACAATGGACGATAGTTTGACTGAAACATCTGAACGAGCGGGTGACGACACGCTCCGTGATGATCTAAATCGATGCCTCCTTGGGGTTACTTTCGCACCCTCAGAGCGAGCGGGAGACGGTATTTTTGATCTATGCATTGTTACTCAGCTGGAAAATGTACTAACAGAATTGTATTTGACAATATGGTTAATGTAAGTTAAGTTAATTAAAGTTAAATAGTTATATTACAGTTATAAAACAAATGAAATGAGAATTTAGAGGTTTGGTGTATTTATTTTAAATTTTTTGTAACATTTGCTAGTTACTGTGACAAAAAAAAATTTTGTAGAAGTTAATACCTGTATAGCGCCAATAAGGTTTGTAAATATATTTCAACTTTATTTTATTCAATATTTACACATGGTTATAATCGTTGTCAAAGTTTTTTGTTACACGAATCACACAAACAAATAATAACAAACTTTTTGAAAACAAGAGCAGAAGTGAGTTTGACGGTTGAATTGTTGTTCGATTTTAAATAACAAAACGTTCCGTTTCGTAAGCATTGTCAAAAGTGAAAATGCTATGTAAGATTTTGATTCTCTGTTTACAATGGTAAAAATAAAACATTAAATGTGTTTAATTGTTTGTGTGTATTTAATTAAATTAATTTCCATATCCTGGAAACCAAGCTTCTCTTATTAATAATAAGAATGAAATTGAAATAAAAAGGTGACCTCGAGCCTGTGTAGGAACGTTTAATTTGGTACTTCTTAAATGTATTAGCAATTGATTCAAGGCTTTTGGCCAAAATCAAAGGAAATCTAAAAATCTATAGACCGACATAATAAGGCAATCTGAACCGATGGGCATCAGCATAAGTCAAACTAGAACTATGGCAGATCACTAGCGCCCCCGAATAAACGTCAAAAAATGTCACCAGATCCTCGTGTAATTTTATACAGAGTTTAGAAATTGGTTATGCGTTTGTGACGTTGTCGCCTGTGATGAAATATTAAGAAAAAGTAGATATTTACTAAAAATAAATCAACTTAATATACAAACTATTACTATTACACTCACGTATTCGCCCGATGTTGGCACCCACTAATCCTTCATCAGGGTGACCATTTAAGCGTGGTCTTATAATTTAAGACGCTCTTACATATTTAAGTGACGTTTCAGTATTCGGGCATTGTACTTGTATTATTTCGCGGACGCGGCGAGTCGCTCACTGAGTCAGTGTTTAGCCGTCTATATACTAGTTTATGATAATGTTTCAAGAAAGTTTTAATGATTTAATTAACTATTACTACAACTTTTTTATTTATTTATTTTAATTTTTTACCAATACAATTTTATAACAATAAAAATATTGAACAAAATTAATGATATAATAACCGCAGTGGTTTATTGTCACTAGCGCTAAAGTGATCGTCTTGCGTATATAAGTAATGTTTTATTATTCCTTCACTTTAATTCGCTACGATGCAATTATTTCACCAGTATTTACACATATATGTGGCGAGCGAGCCTCAAAAGCTTAACGGTTGAAATATTGTGCGTATTAAATTTAAAAAGACACTGCCTACGAGTATACGGTAGACAGGCTAGTAGCTAGGCGTGAAGACAAATTTTAGTTACTAAAAACCTGTTTATTAGACTTGGTTTAATGTTTGAACGCATGCATGATTGTGATTCGTCATGAGGTTCATAAAGGATAGATACAGCTGCCACGCTAAGATTTGGGGAGGTCATCTTGCCTGCTGCCAATCCACTTAGGCTTTTTTGGTTTCTTTAGAAAGTCCTTGATCTTAGTACACGGTCTCACTACAATTTTTTATCACCAAGTCATAATATATTACTTGATGTATGTATGCCTCTATTGCAACTTTATACATTATATTACATATTTTATGGGGGTGTAAATTTTTATGTCTTGATTTATTCAACCGTAACAGTTAGAAAATGAGTCGTAAAAAATAATAGATACATTTAAATCTCGTCGTCCGAAATAAAATATGAAACCTTTGCTTGATGTTTGCCCTAAGTCGTAAAGATCTTGTCATTGATAGTTCGTCGTAATGATAATTTGAGAACTCTTTTAGGTATTGTCTAGCGAGTCGAAATTAATCAATACGGCGAAGCAACATTTTATAAAAAATATAAGATGTAAAAAGTTTAGTTAGATTATTTACGGCCAATCTTTAACACTTTTTTTACGAATTGGTATCGAAAGTGAATAAGCAAACTGAAAAGTTTTTTAATTCTTTTATACTGAGGGAGGATAATCCTCCCATAGTAAAAACAGCCACAAAATGATTTTTAAACACTCTTAAATTTAATTTAATTACTAATCTTATAAATGAGAAAGTTTAGATGGATGTTTGTTTGAAGGTATCTCCGGAACGACTCAACGGATCTTGATGAAATTTGGCACAGATGTAGAACATAGTCTGGAAAAACACATAGACTACATATTAAGTTTTTTTTCATTCCGCGCGGACAGAGTCGCGGGCGACAGCCAGTTATTTAAAAAAACATGCTTGTTATTGTCTTCCTTTTCACATATTAAACATATTTGTATTGGTTAGAATTTCGTATCTGTGGTCCAACTAGAAGAAAAACTTCGTAAAAGATATGAAGTTTAGTTATTATGTCTATTAGGTAGCACTAAAGGATTTAGAATATATTAAGTACTGTAAATATATTTGTTACGAGCGCGGTCTTACAAAGCGAAAGCTTAATTAATAATTAGCGTGACTGGCCACTTCGTTTGTTTGTATTCAAATATAACATAATTAATGATAGCTAACCTACTTTGTTGTGTATAGCACAGATAAAATATAATGCAATAGCCTAACGATTGTCTGTTACGAAACAGATGGTCATAAATTCTAACAACGACGTGAATCCTATTTCATTTACAAAATATACACATTAATGATGATTAAAAGTTTATTTGTAAATAAAGTAAAATGCAAAAATTATAAAAAATTGCTTACTCTATAATGTCAATTTACCCCTTATGCATTATGGACCGAAAATGCCATTATCTATAAATTGCCGTCGTAAGTCACAGACGAATGGGGCGCCTTCGCCAATCACAATTCGGCATCTTCTATCACCTGAATATTTTACTATTATAGAAAAAGAGTATAAGGTTTGTAATACTTAAATTTGATTTTTGGTTCACACGATTAAGTGGGCCCTGACAAAGAAACAAATTCTGAATCTATAGTAACTAGACGATATAAAAATCTTTATGTCGACTCTCTCGGTACATAACCGATGACAATCAATAAGTTTATGAAAAAAACAAACAATTCTTCAAGAGTCACGCTTATGTACATTTCGTTACATGACGGAAGAGGAAGATGTATCGCAAAAGGGGAGTGAGAGACAGGTATACGTTAAATCTTCTTCTGGATGCACTCAGGACTGTAAACTACGGTACCAAATGGGATAAATATTACTTTATTTTCTTTTATATTTAGCACATTGCATAATTTAGAGGTAGTAACATTTATTCCCGAACGTATTAGATACTTGAATTAGTTTAATATGACAAAGCTAGTATAACAAATAAATTGGATAGAAGAGAACAGAGAGGAAGCAATCTTGAGTTAATCCCCTGAGATACGCGGATGTTTATGACTTAATATTATATATTAGTCTAGAGCAATGAACGGTAAATTCATTAGTAGAAAGACAAACATCTAAGATCTATGTTTATCTATAGAGAGACTATAAGAGCGCGTCTTAGCATGTATTTTTTAAGACAATTTACTAGTAACACAATATTATTGTCCAATTTAAATGATGTCTTTGTATTCGATACACACATTTTTGTAATTGAAACATGGTTTTAAAACAAGAATTTAGAAGATTTACGTTAGTCCCTAAAAGAGGGATATATAGAATTGAGAAAGGATTGCTTTGGTGATTCAATTTGTATTTTTTTATGAAGACTAAAATAGTTTATCAATAATATTTAAATGAAACGTTCAGTTACTAGAGCCTAAACGCAAAACAGTAATGAATCCATAACCATGGATTTGTGGTTCTCAGTATAATATACGTCTTAGCGAACTAATATTAGAACTAAATAGAATTAATAAAGAATTGTTAAATATTAATTTTTCTTAGTTTGTCTTAGCAGCTTGAACTTTATTCCACAACTAGCTGTCGCCCATGACTCCGTGTGCGCAGAGTTAAAAAATACACTCATTAGTAGCCTATGTGTTCTTCCAGACTATGTTCTACATCTTTGCCAAATTATATTAAAATCCGTTGAGCCGTTCCGGACATACCTTCAAACAAACATCCATCCATCTAAACATTCGCATTTCTATTATTAGTAAGAGTAAGATTTTTTGACTGTTTTCACTATGAAATTAGTTCAGTTGGCATTTTGTATACATAGATGAAGAAAAGGTATAAACGATTAAAGATTATGTTAAAAGAAGCCAGTAGATCGATTGACGCATTAATAAGTAGTACCTATGAAGTTATAAATGGTCACAATGGAACGGACATGGCATACCAACTTAAATACCTTTTAACATTAATAAAAAAAAAAACGCGAAAACCATAATAAAATCCATTACCTAATTGAGAATACTGAAGATCTGTAAATGTCTACTAAACGCCTGATGTGTTCCTTCCCATCGATTATTGGAAACTCATCCGAGAAATAGACGCCTGTCTGTCTGTTATCTATCCAGCGAAGGGACTCAATGGAGCGTACGAATCGCTTAATTATACCGCATCCATTACTGTATATTTTTTATTACATTCCGGGCAAGGAATCCAAGCAAATAGATAATATACTGCATTCAAAGCCGTTATTAGTTTTTGTTACATTTTAAACATTACAAACAAGGAACTAACCATTATTTTAAATGCGAGAAGTGTTACTTAGAGTCCTCTTGGGAAATATCGCTTTATTGCCTTGAGAATTTCCAGCTATTCAGGGTATTCGACTCTACTATAGTTTGGCTTTTGCGGTAGGTTTTTATTTTAAAAATAGGTCTTTTCCATATAATTTTTTATGTCGATTCGAATAAAACTAATAGCAAGTTAAGTTACTAAAGGTTCTTTAATTGATTCAAATAGATGGTACAATTTTTTACCCGTATTTGTACAAAATAAGTAAGCTTTGCTTGCTTAAGTTTTGTCTTCCAATTTTTTAAAGGTAAGTTATATTTTATAAAATACTAGCTTTTACCCGCGACTCCGTCCGCGCGGAATAAAAAATAGAAAACGGGGTAAAAATTATCCTATGTCCGTTTCCTGGTTCTAAACTACCTGCCCACCAATTTTCAGTCAAATCGATTTAGCCGTTCTTGAGTTATAAATGGTGTAACTAACACAACTTTCTTTTATATATATAAGATATATTTTCTTGTGTACAAAGTATCTCACATTAGTTTGTTGGGGTTTAAGCCATTCTTTATATTTTATAAAGAAAATTACAAAGTGAATTGTCCTTTCAACTTAAAGTATATTGATTGTACGTTTTACAAAAAACTTAGACGTCCATTAAATGCAGTAGACATTTGAAAATGTCATGCCTGGCATCGGTCCAAACGTTTTGAACTAAGTTTAACAAAGCCGTAGTTTTCTTTTTTAAGTAAATGTCAATACAAAGACTTAAAAAAGAAAAATTTAAGTTTTCTTTGTAACAACAATGTACAAAATGCAATTTAAAACTCCTTTCTTTTCGTAGCTTAAATAAAACTTTTCTATATTTAACTTTATAAAGAAAAATTTAATTAAGAATGTATAATAAAATATTAACAAAAATTAGGTTTAAAATTGTATTTAAATTGTGTTGAAAAACTCAGTTTTGAAGTAATTTTACACCGCTAAATTATTATTATAATTATGGTATGGTATGGGTATGGGTTTATGGGTATATATCTGGGTATTCCCAGAAATGAATTATTATAATAATAATAAGAACGTCGAATAAATGAACATGTGATGTTCAAACCGTAAACACATTGTACACATAGCGGGGATCGAACCCAATGCTGATTAAGTGCTTAACCACTACGCTAACACTCTAAAGCTAGGTAGTCGACTATATTTATTTTACTACATTTATTACCTTAAATAAAGGAAACGTTTTATACTGAATAAAGGAAAATATCTTACTTCTTACTAATATTATAATGCGAATGTTTTGAGGGATGGATGGATGTTTGTTTGAAGGTATCTTCAGAACGGCTTAACGAATCTTGATGAAATTTGGCATAAATGTAGATAATACACTGCTGCTACTTGTTATGTTTTTTTAATCCGCGCGGACGGAGTCGCGGGCGACAGCTAGTTTATAATAATTGTAATATTAATATTTCTTTATGGTAATTCTTTTATGGAGACAGCGACACGAAATAACACACAATAAAATGAACTTTAGTTTCAATGAAAACGGAGTGTTGCAAAAGAACAAAGAGCTATTTTATTTTTATTAAAACCTCTGCAGTCGCGCACAAAAGGGAGTGAAAAGTGCAGGGTTTTCTGAATCTGAATTGTTGTAAGTGGTAATAATAAGTATTACACTAAAATACATTTATGTAAGTTGTAGTTTCAATTTAAAAATAATGTAAAACTACTATTTTAATCTATTACTTGAAGTATATCTTCAAAATACTTTCTTACATCTTCACTTGTTGAGTATTATTGCAAAAATATTATTATATTTTAATGTTTTAATCTTATTTTTAAAGTTGGGTTGTAAAAGTTACTCTATCCAAGAATTTTTTAGTACCTGTACCTTGTATAATCTGTAGAATGTTTATCAAAAGAAAGTGTAAATATTTGGCGCCTTTCCAACCACTTTGTAAGAAATCCCAGGTAAGTAATAACGAAGCAGCGTATAAGGAAAACTTTTAAAAGTGCATTTGAAAGAAAGTTTTCTAATAACCACATGATGTAGATTTTATTTACGCATTGCAACTTTGTATAAAGTTTCTAGATCATTTAATTTGATCGCTTCTCTTAACATATTTGCATAACAAAATACATTGTTGCCAAAAATGTTGACTTAGTTTTGATACTTTATTGAGATTAATAAAAGGAATAGAGTCGTTTTAACTTATACAAATAGTCAATTTTAATTTCTGCAATCGACTAACATTTAAAGCGTGTGATGTAAATAAGTACTTAACAAAATATATATTATTTTTAAATACATTATAACGGTCTCAGAGCAATGTTGGGGTTACCACGGTTTTGTAGTGCTTCAGCTATGTTTACTGAAGCCAAAGTCAATAACTTTTATGCGATAATGCGGTTTAGAAGCGCTTCTCTAATAAGTCGCATTCAAGCGAGCAATAACTCTCTCCTGATTGTTTGGGCATCGAGATGGGACAGTGCAGTTGTGCGAAATTTCAACTACCTGCACTGCAACTCCCATCTTTAGATAAATAATGTAGATAATATAACGGTTACCATAATTTTATTTTATTTACTAACATTAGGAAATAAGACTTTACTAACAATTATATGAGATTTTCTTGAATTAAATAAATATTATTATTATTATTATAGTCACAGTAAGATACAGTCCAGTAATTTTCTTTCTTGCGTCATGAAATTTTACGTTCATGGATAGTAGATAAATTTGTAGATGTTATGTAACGTATTTATCTAGCAGTATATCTACGAATCAGAGCAATGTTAAACTTAAAAAACTTTGTTGAACTTTTACAGATCTTTAGACTGGGAAGTATAGTAACAATAATAAATTTGGTGAGTCTCGTCTCATTAAGTCTTTAGGAAATTGCTTATTCCCGGTTTATCGCGCCTATAAAACGATAACGGTCGTTTTATTTGAATTTTATAACCGGTAACATTGTTTTCTATGCGAATTAGTATTCCGTTAGCTTACCGTAATTTTTAATTTTATACGTTCAGAGATAAACGATTATTATTGTTTTTAATATTTATTTCTCTGAGATATAAAAAGCGTTATTTAGTTTATCCTGGATGCGGGTTGCACAGGTCTATGCCCAGCAGTGGGCGTTACGTGGTTGAGAAGAAGAAGAAGAAGTTTATAATCTGGTAATATTATTTCTCTGTTAAATACTTACGACTAAATCCAAACCAACAGTTCAACAATCCAACAATCCAATGTTAAAATCCGTCCAACAATGTAACTTAGGACTTTGGAACACAAAGTTGCTATTAACTCACAAACTTAATGCATTACTTGCGAGTAAAGTGTAAATGGGTGCCAAAAACATTCTCAGGATGATTTCTATTATTTGAGTTTTATCCATTACATTGTAGTATACATTTTCTAATCCAAAAAGTAGATAGAAAATTGGAAATAGTCAAATATAGATTGTAGATAGTACGAGTATATGCAGTATATATGAAGCGTGATTTCGCAATTCGTGTATGTAAATGAATGCAGAATTTCCCAACGGGATTCCGACTGCAATTCTCGTCTTAGTGCGAATTGTCGATATTGTCCGCGTCATTCATCAGCTCACTAGATATAATAATACGTTTGAATGTTATTTGTTATTTGAACATTTCAACTGTATTACAACGTGTATATAAAAGCCTAAGTACTTCTATGGTTAAAATTAAATGAATAAAAAATGGATACTGCTAATATTACGATTATTATCGTAATATGTTACTCATATTAATTATCTATATTTTATTTAACTTTTAATTGATATCTACTGATATACAAATATATTTCTCACTTCTTGCGTTAGAAGTCAAAAACTGAACTGAAGTTAAAAATTCTCACATTAGTGAAAAATCCCTATTAAGAAAGCTCTTATCTAACCCATGCTATTTTTTATCAATAGAGCTGAACACATAACTAAACAGATATGAACAGATAAGAACAATATATAAAATGTCTTATCTCACTCGATCAAGTTTCCTATGTCTTGGCGAGATTGCGTTGAAATCCAATACACAGAGGTGTTTATTTTCTTTGATTAGAATTGTTTAAAAATACAGCAAATTATTATTTGTTAATGACTAGCTGTTGCCCGAACTCCGTCCGGGTGAAATAAAAAAAACTTAATAAGTAGCCTATGTGTTTTTCCAGACTATATTCTAAATCTGTGCCAAATTTCAAAGATCCGTTAAACCGTACCGGAGATACCTTCAAAGAAACATCTATCCATCTTATCGTTCGTATTTATATTATAAAATTTATTTTGAAATAATCTAGCCTGCTAAAGTATAGGTTGTTTCAACAATATTAAAAAATTAAAACATAGCCTTAACTTGGGACACAGTAAATAAAATTTATTTTAACTGATACCATATCAAACAATAGAACAAAGAGAGATATTCTTAAATAACAGCATAAACTTTTGTTGATACTAACTAGAGGTATACATTTAATTCCGACATTTAACGCATTTCCATGTTCGTTTACCTAATCTTTAATTAATTCAAAACTTATTTCTTCAGAATTTGAGTCGTTAGATTTATATTTAAGTTTTTTAGTATCATATTTTGAATGTCCTTTCATTTCTTGTAATTCTTCGTCTTTAACATTTTCCGCAAACTTGTAATTACGACTTTGGTAATGAAATATCACCATTGATAAAAACATCAAGCTTGCGTACATAATAAATTGTGTTTGCTGGAAAAAAGTAAGTAAAAATAATTTAATTAAAGTAACATAAGTAATGTTTACAATAAAGTAAACAATCAAATTTATTTTTTAAACAAAGTTATTAAATTAAAAAAAATCAAAAAGATTATGACAGTAATTGATATTTTTATTACGTACCAAATTTTGTAGATTCCATTCAAATAGGCCCGTGTCTGGTGGGTATAATCGAAACATACGACGAAAAGAGATACATCCAATAAGCGATCTCATAAGACAACATTGTGTGAAATTATGAGATGTAACCCTTTTCACCGCAAGTGACGAAATAAGCGATAATCATAAATATCCTTACCATCTGTACGTTAACCAACAAACGAGTGAATATAATAATAAGTATATTGCCAAACGCTTGCATTAGTATCCAAATTGAGCCGACAACAGCTTTCATATTTTCTGGCGCCTCTCGAAATGCAAGCTCACTGCCTGTTACTGCATACATCACCTAACATTTTAATCTTTAATTGTTGAGAGATACAAAGAAGACAGGCGTGAAGTGGAAGCAATTCCGCGCTTCGTCTGATGAGTGTGGTACCGGAGGCCTAAATTTAGTCCTCTTTCCCTTCCCACCCTTTTCTTATTAGGAATGGATGGGAAAGAAAAGTGGATTTGGCGGAGGATGGGACGCATAGGAAAGAGAAATATAATCTTTCTGTGCGTCCTCTTCTCCGTTGATTAAAGGTAAGCAACGCATCTGCATTTGCGGATGTCTATGGGCAACGGTCGCCTCGCTATTGCGGCGAATCCAGGTGGCCGTTTGCTCGTTTGCCACCTTATAATATTAAAAAAAAATACTATATTAAAACTTTTTAAAATGCATTAGACAAAAATATACTTACTTCTGCTATTGAGAGAAATATGAATTGTGGTATGAGGAGTAATATTGTTATTGAATTTGGTTCCGTGATCAATATAACATTCGCGATCTGAAAATCATTATTGATTTTTATGAACATAGCTGTCATCTGCAACTCAGTCATTGTGGTATTAAGAAACTTAGTAAGTAGCCTATGTGTTCCACATTATGTTCCACACCTGTGCCAAATTTGATCTAGATCCGTTGAACCGTTATAGAGATACCTTTTAACAAACATCCATCCCTCTAAGCATATATCCAATTAGCTAATGACAACTATAATTTTAGAACGCTTTTAGTAATTAAGGAATCAGGACACGTTATATTTTCTTTATAAACATACTAACATAATGCGTTGCATTTTTTGCTATAATAATATTGTAAACTCCACCGCTTTCGAGTTGAATATTGTCTAGAATTTCTTGTTCACCAACTTTTATAGAATATTTTGATCTAAAAACTTCCCATCGAGTATCTATATTGGTAGTTGACATGTTAACTTCGATATGATTTGATTTCATATTGTACATTTCTATAGGTTTCTTGACATCATCCGTGACTAGAAATCTGTATAGAAAAAAATAAAACGTAAGCAACATAACTTTATAACTTTGTAAAAAATTAAAAAGAAAAAAAAAACTTTTAAAAACAAGCTTGTTAATTAAAAGCTCAAAGAATCGTCACGACGTTTCAAACGAGCTCAAACTCAATGAGGTTGTATCGCTTCATTCATCATCATCATCATCATCAGCTCACTATACGTCCCCACCGAGGGGCACGGAGCCTACCCCAATTTAGGGGTGACTAGGCCATAGTCAACCACGCTGGCCCAGTGCGGGTTGGTTGACTTCACACTTATCTTTGAATTTCTTCTCAGATATGTGCAGGTTGCATCACGATGTTTTCCTTCACCGTAAGATCGTCGGATAAATGTACATATGTAAATCGAAAATCGAAAAACACATTGGTACATGGCGGGATTCGAACCCAGGACCTGCAGATTGCAAGTCAAGTGCTTAACCCCTGAGCCACCGACGCTCGACGCTCGCTTCATTGCTAAGTTCCTATGACCTATGGCCATTTTCCAGGTCCATCATCAGATCATTACCATGTCATCATATTATTGCATTGCCACATGATTTACACATGTGTGTAAAATTTCAGCGTAATCAGTAACCGGGAAGTGAATTTAAAAGCAAGATTTTATGGGTAAAACTATAGGAAAGTTTATAAAAATTATACATATTAAAATTTCATACCTTACCATAGGAAATCCTGATTTACTTTTTTCAATATTATCTTCATAAATATATATATTATTTTTAGTTAAAAAGAATGAATTTGCATTATTTTCTTCTAGTAATAATTCTTCATGTTTAATTTTAAAACAATCACTAACGAAATTAAAAGTAACAGATTCTTTATTCAATACGGTTACTTTGGTGTTGGTGAATTGTGAAAAAGGTTGTATTGTATAGGAAATGTTCTTTGCTTCATTGAATATTGTAACATTACAATTATTGCCGTTGAAAATTCTTAATTGTGAAAAACCTGTTTGTGGTAGTTCTGGATACGTTGTCTGTGGTAAAATATAAGATATAATCAAAGCTTAAACACTAATAAAAAGCCAATGGTGTAAGTATTTTCGGACGGGCGTTTTTTTAACGCTCTCGATGAACGCTTTAAAAGCATTCTTTTTTTCTTCGCCCAGTACTCAAAATGTAAGGCTTTGTGATAAAAAGCGTCGCGTTTTAAAAGCGCTGCCGTATGAAAAAAGCGCCCGTGCGAATGAGTGCTTTAAAATTTTCAAATTGTTTCAACATTTAATAATATTAGACTTTTTTTATGTCTTAATTCGCATATTTTCTTAGAGAACTTGTCTTAATGGAAAATTATGATTTTTTTACGTCTATTAAAATTACTTTAATACCAAGATAACATTTCAAAGAATTCCAAAATTCTTAAATTATGGAAATTAGCAGTCCGTCGAGCGGTCCAGTAAATGGCAATGAAAGAAAACTTTAGAAGTTAAAGATAGCAATTTTAAAAACATTTTTGTTCCATAGTAAGTTACTTTAGTTTTAATGGCATATTTAATTCAATAAAAATTATAAATAGTCGAACCGCGATAAGCGAAAGTTCAAGGTACAGAGATATTTTTTTGCTTATAGACGCTTCTTTCTAACTCGAATTTCTCGCTAAAGGAGGTCATCCGTCAGAAAGAACCACACTCGCTTAGCCAGGTTGGACTTTGTTTTGTAATTTTGAATACCTTGAGATATGTTTCGACGCTGGCGGACGCTACAAACGCCAGTGCAGCCATGATGCCTCCCACTTTCAGTTTGTTTAAGGGATTGGTTAATAAATTCCATTTAGCTAAACATGGATAGAGATACTGGAAATATGAAAAAGTAAAGTAAAAAGTACAATATACTAATTCCAAAGAAACATAATGAGACACTTCAAATGAGAATGTCTGCAAAGAATACAGGATACGAAGTTTAAAATAATTTTGCGAAATAAATACCCGGTTTTTTATGAACATGCGGAAGAAGTCGCGGTCAACAGAGCATTGTATCGTAAGGCTCTTACGTACCTTTTGTGACAATGCTATAAAACTCATAACAGATATAGGTGACAAGACAATCAACTGATCAGGTTTGATCGTGTAAGATCCCAACTTGCCGTCCATTCTTGATGCTTGTAACGCCCAACTAGAACCCTGTCGATTTTAATTAGAAAGTTCATTTACATTATCTTCTTATTCTACATATTATAATTATATAGAAGAAGAAGAGTAAAAATAGCATTACCATTTGCTCAAGAAGCGACCAAAATATCGGAGTTATAATGAACAACTTAAGTATAGATAAGGTTCTCTTTATGTCACAAATAAATTTATTGCTGTATTTGTGTCGCGTACTGTCCAACCAATGAGAGTGTTTGTTTTGACTGCGTTTGGTTATTTTTAGCTTTAACCCTAACTGGGGAATAAAATGAATTAAATTATTAAAAAAAAAAAAATGAAATAGAGTCCATTAACTTTATTTTATAAATTTGAGTAGTAACGTTATTGAAATATTTTCTTATGGATATTAAAATTACTAAAGTAACTTCAGTAGTTTCAGATTTTACCCAAGAAAAAATACGAATCTAAAATTTTCTCCTTATTATTTCAAACTAGCTTTCAGCCGCGACTCCGTCCGCGCGGAATAAAAAAAATAAGTAGAAAACGGGGTAAAAATTATCCTATGTCCGTTTCCTGGTTCTAAGCTACCTGCCCACCAATTTTCAGTCAAATCGATTCAGCCGTTCTTGAGTTATAAATAGTGTAACTAACACGACTTTCTTTTATATATATATATATATGGAAGCTTCTACGCAAATTATGTAGTAAAATTTCCAACCAATGTTGATTTTTAATGTGCCATTTTCCTTTCTCAACAAACTATTATGAAGTAAAGAGTACTTACAAAAATACACTTAGTAAAATCAACCACAATATTTCCCTTTGGCTCTTTGATTATATAACGACGTCTCCCGCTCACAAGCAACACTGCAAATTAAATATAATAACGACACGTAAATATCGCGCAATAAAATATACAGTACATAGTACAGAAGAACAATAGTATAACAGAATAATAGAACAGTACAACAATAAATTAGGATTTTGAACAGACAAATCCTAACCGAAGTTGGCATTACAATCGGTCTGGACAATGAAAGTCCGCTTAGGGTGTGCATTCACTATGGTAAATACAACCTTTTTTTCCAACTCCAACAATTTTATAACCTTGAATACAGCATCCATTAAGTGAAGCGAATATTTAAGTAACCAAAGACTTTGAGCCGCACAATTAGAGCTGACTTTAGTGAAATTAGAATGAACTTACCTATTGATAAAATAATAACAATAACAGGCGCACCAAACGCTAGTGGATAACAATCTTTATCACCAAAGCAATGGACGTCGCCTCTGAATATAGGAGCTAATGTTTTCGCGATAAGGCTACCGACACACAAGTTGAAGTAGAGTATACTGAAGTACAATGTAAGCAGTCTCTCCTGTTCCGGCAGAGCAAACTGTTCACCTCCGAAGGCAGTCACACAAGGCCTGATACCACCAGTGCCAGCCGCGATTAGAAATAAACCCAGTAATGTGCAAAGCCTAAAAAAAATATATATTGATAAAGTAAATATAACTTCGCTGTTTAGCCACCATTTACTTTAAAGTAATGCTAATACAAGTGAAAACTTTTAAAAATAATAGGTTATTTGTTTGGTCGCGCCAGTCTTAATGCTACGTAGCAGTTCTCTCGACCTCGAATAATAATAACAAAATAATAAAGCTTGTAACTCACCGACCGGGGAACATTAGCTGCGGTATCGCGGTAACAGCTACTAATGAGTTGCCCATCACATAAATAAACATCATGTATAGTATTGTTCTGAAATACAATATTACCTAGTAGTAAATAAAAAAGATATAGTGTCGGTGGCTCCGGGGTTAAGCTCTTGATTTGCAATCTGCAGGTCCTGGGTTCGAATTCCGCCATGTACCAATGTGTTTTTCGACTTTCGATTTACATATGTACATTTATCCGGCGTTCTTACAATGAAGGAAAACATCGTGATCCAACATGTCTGAGAAGAAATTTAAAGATATGTGTGAAGTCAACCAACCCGCACTTGGGGTAGACTCCGAGCCCCTCAGTCGGGACGCATAGTGAGCTGATGACGAAAAATAAAAAAAGCGGTGTCAAGGTTTAAACTCTTTAACCCTATAACAATGAAACGGACATAGTAGAATTCAATAGAAATGAGAAATTATAGAAAACCTATTTAAACAATTTAACTTTTTATAAGGCTGTAAACACAGACTTACTAAAAACTAAACATGTTTATACTATCAATTTAAACACAGAAACGATTCAAAATAAATACATAGACAATAAATTACATTATCAGCCAGTGACTTCCGAAATATAATATCTTATTTCAATTGAATTCGTGTAAAACGTGTAATATTATACTCCTGCAATTCGTGCAAAAATGAATCTTTTTTATAGTAATTAAAGCCAACTTACCGATATTTTCCTAGGTAATTATCAGCTACTATTCCACCGAATATGGGACAAAGGCTGACCATTCCATTGAACATGTGATATATTTCCTTTGCCTCATCGTCAGTGTAATCCAATTTATTGCGCAAGTACAAGGTTAGAAAAACTAAAAGACAGTATGAAAAAAATAATAATTTCACATTTCGAAATTGGACAAGGATTTTCGATTTTTTTTGTTTTATAATTCATGAAATTATTTGTAAACTTACCTCGCATTCCAGAATAAGACATTCGTTCACAGAATTCGGCTGCCAGGATCAATAAAATAATCTTCGGGAAATGATCATTACTCTGTAAAAAAAAAACTTTCAAATATACAATAAAAACGGGACCAAAATGGGGGCAATAAATTTTTGTAATTTTTTGAAATTTCTTTACATATGAATTTAGTTTAAGACTCTATCGATCAAAACTTAAGCATTATTTTTTTTTAAACTTACCTTGTTATATTGTTTTCTATTATTTTCCATTTTTGACATACGGTCACACATGAATGCCACTTCAAAGAAATAATTTCATGCGTTAAAAGCGTATTTTATAATCAGTAAATATTTAATGAAGGTTAATCTCATTATAAAGTCAAAATAAATGCAATCCTAATTACCAGTTTGACAATTTTAATTACTCGTTTTATTATCTATACTAGCTTTTGCCCGCGACTCCGTCCACGCGGAATTAAAAAAATACCTTTATAAGTAGCATATGTATTCTTCCAGAATATGTTCTACGAGTACATCTATGCCAAATTTTATCAAGATTCCTACATATAATACCTTCAAACAAACATCTATCGATCCATTCATTCATTTAAACTTTCGCATTTATAATATTAGTAAGATAAGATTAACGAAATAAAAAAAAAACTATTCTTCATTGCAATAAAGTATTATACTCGTAGTGAATACAAGTATATATGATTGTTCATTGTTTAACTAAGAAACATTTTAGACGAAATAAAAAAAAAAGAATTGACAAAATAAACTCCTATCCTCTCTCAAATTTATTAAAAGCTAGCTATCACCCGCAACTCCGCCCTGGCGAAAGAAAAAAAATCTTAATCAGAATAACCTATGTGTTCTTTCGGACTTTGATCTTCATGTATGCCAGAATTCATCGAGATTCGTTGAGCCGTTCTGGACATACCTACTAATAAACATCCATCTAACCAACCGTACATCCAAACATCCGCATTTATAATATTAGTAGGATGATAAGGTGAACTTACTCGAGATATTGGAATAAAGGCTAAGTTTAGTATTCCACAGAACAACGCCGGGGGAACCAACTAGTCTAAATATAAACTCGTGTACCTATACAGTGTAGAGTCTACGTTGTGATATCAATAATACTTGACATTCGATTAACGCTCTACCAGTTATTCCGTTTTGCATGACTTACTCACTATAATTAGTAAACCTTTGGCCCAATTGTTACTGTCTTCAGGCAATTTGTCACAGGTTATATGTTTAAATTCTAGCCTCTTACATATAGGTCATTACAGAATAGTAATCAAATGTTTAAAAATCTTTATTTTTATTTTCTTCATCTTACGATAAATTACGGTGATGTATTAAAAGTACGAATAAAGTTCCTTCATTTCATATACAGTATTATTAACGATACTAAAGATTAATTAATTAAAAAAAACTAGAGTGTAAAACTAGAACTAGGCACGATAATGATCGCTTAGTTTCAAACATACATTGCGTCGGAACACTTTTCTGAAATTGTTTACATGTTAATTGACTATCCAGGGCTGTATTAACCATATTGGGCGCCCGAGTGAAAAACTCAGACTGGCGCCCCTGATAGTGCATACGTACGTTTACCGGTAGTCCCAGGCTCGGAAACCCGGCGCCCCTAATGTCCGGCGCCGAGGCGCCTTGCGGCTTTTGCAGCCCCGGACGGCCCTGTGTCCATCACAGTTTTTTATGGGAGATGTTATCGATTTAATTAATAGTAAACGAGCATTTACCACTTTAATATTACTTTACGCGAATTTGACGTGTTCGAGTTAATAAACTATTTTGCTTTTTCTATTCGCAAAGGGTAATGTGTTTTACCCTCGCATCATAAGTAAACTGGCCAAGTAATAAAAAAAATATTCGTGGCAATAATATAGTCTTATTGAATTACAGATACATTATATTGCTTGTTTTGTATGTGGTTAAAACAAATGAAACTGTAGTATAATTTATCTAAAAAACGCAGGTGCGTTTCCTACAGAATTATTTATACAAAGACTTTAATAAATGTTTAGGTAAATATCACAAACGGAAAAGGAGCGTTTGAAAACAAAATGTAGATAAACGTTTTCCTTGCAATCGTTGCTAGAAAGTTAAATCATATCCTTCGACATGCATCTTTGAATTTCAAGTTGCAGGATCTGTCAGTCGCGCACATTCTCCTCTGTCTAGAAAAATGAACAATAACTTGTTTGCTTGTGTACAAGTTTTTAACTAAATATACATTCATAAAGATGTAAGCATTATATGCACAAGTGCCAGAATTTATTTAGCAACGTTGCGACGGCTCTTACTTTATCTAGTCCGTTCCTTTATAGTCAAAGGTATGCATAAGAGTTTGTCGATGTGAACGCTTTAAATAAATATAAAAGATGTCGTTCGCGTGTTTGGAATAAAATTTCAATTTCATATTGAGAGCTTTGTTTGTGTTTCAAATACGTAGAATTTGTTTTGGTTTTACATTGTGATAAAAATCTATATTTAAGATACTCGTATATTCAGTTATCGGACAGAGTATTTGTCTGGATAAAATTCACTCTAAATTCTAGTTTGTACCTACCAATTTTGGATCGTATGTTTTGAATGACTGAACAATACTATCTTACATCACTGACTTTGATTTGAATTATCATAACCTTCAATTTTCACCGCCGAAATATGCACAAAAACATATTCTCATCTTTTAAAACTGTTTAAAAATCCAAGAAAAAACTAAAACTGATATTATAAATGCAAATGTTTAGATGTATGAATAGGTGTTTGTTTGAAGGTATTTCCGGAACGGCTCAACGGATCTTGATTAAATTTGGCACAGGTGTAGAACATATTCTGAAAAAATACATAGGTTACTTATTAAGTTTTTATTACGCGCAGACAGAGTCGCGGGCTACAGCTAGTAATATTGTAAATAATAAATATAACATTATAATAAGATCAGTATTTCGGCAAAATGTTTACACAATTCGTTCACATTGTCGAAGAATATCTATATAATGGTAAGCTGTAAGAGAACTCTTTTAGAGTTAAGCTTTCCAGTACAATACTTCATGTGTATGTACAAAGTTTAAATAAATAAAATAAATAAAAAGAATTAATAACAAAACTAACAAATTCCATAATGTTGGTTAAACTAAAGTTAATTTACATTAGATATTTAATAGCTAAAGTTTAAATTGATGTTGCTTTAAACTATGGTGATGTTATTATTTAAACGTTAGTAGTTAATTTAATGGGATACTAAAGTTAGAGTAATTTTGGAGTACAATACATGACATACATGAATTTTCAAGTTGTTGCTACAATAAAAAAAAAACTTGAGAGGTGTCAAGGGACACCCGGATGGACCGAAGTTCCTTTCGATTAATTAGTGAAGGAACCAATGTTAATAAACAATAAAAATAAAAATATGAATAATAAAAAATAAAAATAAATAATAAAAATATGAATAATAAACTTAAGTCTTCACAAGAAGTACATTTTATTTCTATGAATTTTCGTTATATATTGTTACGTCGTTGCCATGGTGAAGTAGCGCTCATTCGTCGTTAACATACTTACTATAGCAAAAAGTGTCGTGACAACTTTTCGTAAGAATTTTTTCCGTCTAGCCCCCTTTCACAACGCGCGATAAGGAACTTCGTTCCAAAATCCTTTATGCTTTTAGTATTTATTTTATTTAAGTTTGGCTATCAATATTCTTTTTACGTGTAACAAAAATGTTTTAGTAACATTTTTTTAAAGAGATTTCTTCTAGAGAATTGTCTACAGAGTTAATTTCCAAGACTGGTAGAAGTGATAAACGTAAAACAGGAAAATTGAATGACTCACTAAACTTTAACTACAAGTTGCACAATTTCAAACAACTTTATAGACGATTTTAAAAGTGGGTCGTCTCGCGCTATCGTATTGCAATACACTGAAGTTTAACTGCTCTTTTATAAAGATTTTTAGCAACTTATGACAAATGTTTTTGTAGGGGAAATGGTGGTACATTTACGATGACAGAGGAGAGCTTATTTGCTTTAAAGTTGGTTTGTTTTGTTTGCAAACTCCAATCTATCTCTTTTTTAATGTGCATAAAATTAAATAAAATTAAATTGAGTTTTTCTAAAGTAAGAAGAAAATGGAATAAATTACATAAAATCCACATAATAATAAATTCATTTGAGCACACCTTGAAAACCCTCCTATTTAAAATACATATTGTAATTTGTAATCATACATTTTTACAACAAGTTGTTTTTTAAATTGCTATTATAAAATTGATTAATGTAAAAACATTTCAATAACTGATTTTACGTTTTAATGTGATTAGGAAATTCCCGTAATATTCCTTTGAAGCTTTTGAATTGAAATCAGCTTGTCCGAATATTTAACATCCGGGATGAAACGTAGAGGTCTGTAGTCGACAGTCGACAGTCAGGACGCCACTCGCTTTACAAAGCCGCTCTCATGTAATTGCAATTCCAATGGAAAACCGTTACATTCATTTCACAAAAGGTTACCTTTACCTTTGCTATCCAAAATATATACGCAGGTATATTCCCCAAATCACTATCGTAATCAATCTAAAACTCAATGTTACATTAAATAGACCCTTGACAAAATACGTATCGGGTAGGATCGTGGTCAAGCATTGCTTTATTCATTATGGAAAAAATATTTATTAATAGTTGTCAACAACTCATTGTACGTCCCTACTGAGGGCAACATGCCTACCCTATATTGAAAGTGACTAAACCTTAGTCAATGGGATTTTTTTTAGTAATAGATATATATTTTTAATTTCCATCAAATATAATTTAAAAGACTTTAATGAATGGTATTATTTTAAAAACTAAATCATTTATTTTCAGTAAAAAAAAAGTAATTTCCTTTTTCTGAAAATTAAACATTGGTTAAATGTCTGATCTAAGTTACGAAGCGTGTCCTTCACAGTTTTAGAAGATCAAGTAAAAATTGGTCCAGAATTTTATAAATTTATTTTTATTTATACTCCTTTCATTTTAGCATGACAAGTGACAATCTCAATTACCTCGAGTTTTCACTGCGGAACCGCCTGTCCAAAAAACATTATTATCTCAGTTTTTTTTTAATTTAAGGTATGGTATTGACATAAGTTTCAACGTCGTCAGTTTCGATGAACCTCCAGATCGATGTTTATTCCGCCATTACAATCGTTGTTCCTTTCACATTTCTCTCTACTTAAATCCTCCTAAAATTTATCCTTTAGTTATTTGTAAACATTGATATTTGTGGTACTTATATGGTATAAATAAAATTATATTTTAATGAAATATAATATCAAAATATAATTGACAAACCAAACATGAACGCGACACGGCTGGGATAAATAATTTTCAATTAAAACACGATAACACGTTCATGAAATTTTGTCAGAATAAAATTGTACATGTTCAAACACTGTTTTAATTAACTTCCTTAGCTCATGTTCAATTTTTTAACTTAATACTGTTAATTTTGAATATTAAAATTTACAATTATTAATTACGCCTTCACAACATTTATAGTTCGTAAACATTTTATTGCAGTATTCTCTTTTATTTCTTCTTAAAGAAAAAAATCCTGTTTTGAAATTTTAATCATTCAACCATTATGTAGGAAACGATTTATGAGTTTGTTGAATATTTTTCTTTTACTTTAAAGAAATATTAATACTGTAGACATATACGTCTATTTAAAACAGAGTTCAATAGCTTCCAAACTTTGCGAGTAACAAAACCTATACAATAGTTGTTGAGTCAAGCTTCACAGTAATCATGGATAGGATTGCTAAAGTTTAAATTGTAACTGTCCAAGTGTCTGAGATAACAAACTTTATTATTTTCTTATTATAGTATGATGTATACATGTACAGTCAATTCCATAAATATGTATACCTTTATAATAGAATTCAATAGAAATTACAAATTATAGTCATAAAATTTTATATCTACACAACTGTACCTTAATAAAAACAGATTAATTAAAAATAGACGTATTTGTATCATCAATTTAAAGTATTAAACTTTTCAAAATAAATATATAGGCAATAAATTACTGTCAGCTAGTAAAACATCATTACGGGAAAAATCGAGGGAAAGAGACCCAGAGGGCGCCGCCCTATGCGCTGGACTGACCAAGTACGCACTACACTCGACTCCAGCATACATAATGCCATCCACAGCGCCGAAAACCGCATAGAATGGAGAACCACCCTTCGCGAGATGGTCAAGAGGAGAGGTCGCGACCCTCAGGAGTGAGGAAACGATGCGCAGAGAGAGAGAGAGTAAAATGTATAAATCTAATTTCTTATTTCTATTAAAAACAAAACAAAAATTTTGGCATTAAAAAATATATCTTCACGTATTCGTCAATTCCAGGACAAAAGCTATGTTATTTATTTTTAAGTGAAATACAAATTTTAAAAAAAAAGTAACAAAAAGTAATGAAACAAATTTCACAATAAAAGTCATCATTTTTCAAACGAATTTTGACAGTTCGAGGTCATTGATTACAATTTTAAAAGTATACAAGCAAAAGCAGTAACATTCTTTTTTTCACGACAAAATTTGTAGCATTTTATATCGTTAGAGATTATGTGGATAATACAATTATTTCTAAGCTTTCAAATTTACATTTTACTATATGCGGTATATCATAATAATGGCTTAAAAGCCAGTCGAGTAAAGTATTAGAGACTATTATTAAACGAGCAATTTAAACTTATGCAATTATACCTTGAGTCGTAACGGCTACCTAAAATTATTGTTTCAATGTCCTTAGTATAATATCGTATGGGCAATAACAATCATACTATTCTAAACAACAACGTTATCTTGATGTTATAAAATTGAAACAATAATGAATTTTATACTAAAACTGTCGCCCGCGACTCCGTCCGCTCGGAATCTATACATCTATATATATAAAAGAAAGTCGTGTTAGTTACACTATTTATAACTCAAGAACGGCTGAATCGATTTGACTGAAAATTGGTGGGCAGGTAGCTTAGAACCAGGAAACGGACATAGGATAGTTTTTACCCCGTTTTCTATTTTTTATACCGCGCGGACGGAGTCGCGAGTAAAAGCTAGTTTTAAATAAATTTTAAAATGTTACTTACAAATTATTATTAACATTTCTTAGTTTTAACGATAAGTTTTCATGAAATGAATTATTTTTAAATGAGATAATAACTAATCTTCAGATTAGTGAACTATATGCTGGTAGGTTTTACTGAATGAGTCAGTCTTTTGTTGCAATATGATTAAATTTATTAAATATTTTATCATTTCGAAAGTATTGTAAATTACAAAATTCATCTCAAGTACGTTAAACTATTATGCTTAATGTTAACAATTTCCGTGTCGTATTGCATTCGTAAACGTGCCTAACTGTATGCATGAATAAATTTAATAAAACGAATACAAAAGCTAACATCGCAGACAACTGTTTGAATATTTTTCATACTAAAATATATGCAAAAAAGACGAACGTAAAATCCAATCAACCGACTGCACTCGGGGAAAATTTACATTTTATTTTGTTTGTGGAACTGAAATGAAAAACCAATGACATTTTAACAATGCATTTTACTAATTAAAATTGTTGCGTATCTTCTATATATATATAAAAGAAAGTCGTGTTAGTTACACTATTTATAACTCAAGATCGGTCAATTTGATTTAGCTGAAAATTGATGGGGAGGTAGCTTGGAACTAGGAGACGGACATAGGAACTTTTTTATCTTGTGTGCATTTTTTTTCCCCGCGCGGACGGAGTCGCGGGTAAAAGCTAGTTTATGATAAAATGAAAACAAAAATCATTATTAAACTAAATAAAAAGTTCGAATAAAGTGTTAAAGAAAGAAAAAAAATAGTCTGCGATTTTAAATGGAAGAAACTATGTACATATATATGTATAAGTTTAGATACATTTATATATATATATATATATATATATATATATATATATATAAGAACTACAAGAAACATTACTTTGATTTCAGACGTTATTGCACATCAATATCAATTTGTATTTATTCCTTTCCAAATTCAATGTTCGAATCTCAACAGAGAGAGCTAGTGAGGGTAGTTTATCAGACAAATTACTGTCGTAAAGAAAGTATTGCTTTTATTGAGTCCCGGAATATGCAAAGTATCTGTTATATAAATATTCAAATAAATAGTATCAAAATGATATATTCTATTTCATATTTCGCTTTATTTTCTTTTACTTTGAATTGTTATAGTTGAGGGTACATTCTAGAAAAATACTTAGGTACTTGAACCTTTAGATAATAATTATAGATAAGAGAACGCGCTGTCTCCCAAAACAGTTTCAACTATTTCAGGATTCAGAGCCCCACCAATGTATTAAAAAATTGTCTTTGCGTATAAAGATTTATTTTTCAATTAATTACTCTGCGTTGTGGACAAAAACATTGGACGCAGGACTCTCTATGGATTGCCATCACTGAATTTATTGTATTCCTATAAGCATAATTTTCTCATCGATCTTTCACTTGGGCATCTCCTGCAAATTTATTATATGCTCATGATGTTAAACTTGCGAACTCATTCTTCATTTGTATTAATTTAATCAAATATTCAAAGAATAGAGAGCAAAACGGACAAAGATCAAATGACTTTTATCTCCTAATGAAATGTACGCACTAACAGCGATTACAGACGGCTCGCTAAAGCGTGACGGACGGTCTGTCTGTGTTCTATCCAACTGATTAAACACAGGATAGTTGAGGTCGACCATTCTGAGGATTTTTGCTACAAAATTTTCTTTTCGTACGTCTAATAATTTTTTTTCTGACCCAATAATTACTTTCTATAGTGAATTTGTTCAAGTAAAAAAAGAATCATCTGACGTTAAAAGGGTAAAATAAAAGTACACATAAAATATAGTCCTAAAAACTTATTTGGCCTAGTTTGAAACTACGGTAAAGTTTTATATCTATATATATAAAAGAAAGTTGTGTTAGTTACACCATTTATAACTCAAGAACGGCTGAATCGATTTGACTGAAAATTGGTGGGCAGGTAGCTTAGAACCAGGAATAGGACATAGGATAATTTTTACCCAGTTTTCTTTTTTTTTTATTCCGCGCGGACGAAGTCGCAGGTAAAAGCTAGTTTAATATGAAAGTAAAATTGAGTAATTTTCATCGTATGAAACCTTTTATCTCAAACCCGTCCAGTCTTTTAACATTATGCGTTTGTTTTGGTGTAGAAAAGATTTTCGGATAAACTGAATACAAAGCAACCCCAATATCTTTATCTCCATGTTTGTTCTTTTAATTTCCAATTTGTTTATTTTTTACATTCCTAGTTTTTAAGATTTTTGTTCGAAACATTTTGGGTTAATATTTCTACTGAAGTAAGAGAGGAAGAGAAATACAAAATAGCAACCTTTAAAAGTAAAATAATGTACTCATTAATAAATACTTAAAATGTCCAGGAAAAAATGCATTTATATGTCCAAAAATCGTAATTACGTATTTCAAACTACGTACTGATGATTGCCCTTAAATAGAAATCAAATTGCTGTCACGTTTAAAATGCAAATATTGTGTTAAATTATATTATTGTGTAATTGAGCGACCTAGTTAAGTTAAAAGTACTATTCAAATTAGTCGCACAATAAACAACTCAGAACACTAAAATGCTGCAGTTTATTTTCGTTGTGCACATTTTATTCAGCGAAATGTAATTCAATGGAAAATTTAGCATTCGCTTGGCCGGTCACTCACAATCGACGTTTTTACAAATGCGGTGAAATATTCGTTTTAAAAGTTTATTTTTCTTTGCTTACTTAAAGTGAACAGGATTCTTTTTTGTTTTTTTTTAATTACTGACTGACCTTAGAAAATATTCATACTGTTGTAGTAAAAATGTCTTTGTTAAACAATATGAGATGAATCATTGATTTTTCCACGATAGCTACTTATTTACTTGTGGACGGCCGACGGGATTACATTGAGCCAAATCTCATTTCCTCTCCAAAAAGCCAGAATAGTTATTGTCAATTTCCCCAGATACAAAAAAAGTTTTTTACCGACCAAAAAAAATAGAAATTGTCTATCTCAATATCTGTTTATTTTAATAATAATTTTATTATGATTATTAACATTTAATATACCATTTTTACTAATAGAGTGTCGGTGGCGCAGGGGTTAAGGCACTTGATTTGTAATCTGCAGGTCCTGGGTTCGAATCCCGCCTTGTACCAATGTGTTTTTCGATTTACATATGTACATTTATCCGACGCTCTTACAGTGAAGGAAAACATCGTGATGAAACCTGCATATATCTGAGAAAGAAATTCAATGATATGTGTGAAGTCAACCCGCACTGAGCCAGCGTGGTTGACTATGGCCTAGTCACCCCTAACTTAGGGTAGGCTCCGAGCCCCTCAGTTGGAACTTGTAGTGAGCAGATACCGATATAGTGATGATGATACCGTTTTTAAAAATTAATAAGAAATTTATCTGCTCGTATGAGGTGTCTTAACGTGATACTGCATACATTGAATTTTTAGGTCGCGTCTTTATCATTACTTATCATAACGCATGCCCCACTTTGGAAGTATGAGTGTGTGAGTTTTAGGGACGTGCGTGATTGAAAAACCTTGTACAGACACATTGTCACGTATTACATATATAGAACGAACTTGGTCAATATTTAGCTTATATTTAGTCGACTGAAAGCGAATGTTTGAAATTTTATAACACCGAATTTAGGACAAATTAATTGGCAACATTAGAACAGTTATTTTATTAATGTAAATGTTAGTATAGATGCGGAGGTGAATTTCCTCAGCTTCGCAGAAAGGAAGCGAAGGCGGAAGTTGAAAAAATTAACGAAACATAAAAACTAAAAAAACTAAGAAAATAAAAAGTATGTGATTAAAAAATGTGCATTTCGATACGTCTCGCATTGTAAATTGTAAATAAACCTCCATTACAACTCCGCAAAAAATGCGATAAGATTTCATGCGGAAGCTTCGCAATTGCGGAGGTGGAGGCGAAGGGAGAGTTTTGTTACAACGGATGGTACTGATTGGTTATTGATATGACTTCATCATTAAATAAATTTATTCAGGTTTGAATTCAATTTGCTGTCTAGACAGCGAGGGATCTGATTTAAAAAGAAGCCTTTTATGTGCCCTTTGATCGAGATAAATCGTACACTAGAACGTTAATATCTACATTTACAATACTTAAATTTTACTGTAATGTACTTTGGTTTTAATAAAATTGATGAAAGTTCTTAGTTTTCAATAGTATTGACATTGTTTTGTACATAAGGAAAACGGATGAAATTATTCCATGAACAAAAATATAAACTTAAAAAGAAAAAGAATCAAAATTTCGCATATTTACTTCTTTATAAATAGAACTTTTCGTCCACACTTCTAGAGATAAATATAAAGATGAAATGTACGTGTATATGACAGCGCTTTATAAGATTTATGGGTCGTAAAATGTTTCTAGTCTGTACATAGTAATATTGTGAGTGTGAATTTTATTTCAAACTACATTACGTTCCAGTTTCGAGCGGATACATAGAAAAATAAAAGAATACTCGCCGATAGCAGATTTTTTCTAAACGATTTTTGAAAATCGATTAAATGGAAACACTAGTATAAAAAAGTAATTATGAAATAATTAACTTTTAACGTTAAATCATTAAAAAAAAATTTGAGAGGTGTCAAGGGACACCCGGATGGAACGAAGTTCCTTTCAATTAATTAGTGAAGGAACCAATGTTTATTCTATGAATAAAAAACTTAAGTCTTCACAAAAAGTACATTTTATTTTTATGAATTTTCGTTATATATTGTCACGTCGTTGCCATGGTGAAGTAGCGCTCATTCGTCTATAGCAAAAAGTGTCGTGACAACTTTTCGTAAGAATTTTTTCCGTCTAGCCCCCTTTCACAACGCGCGATAAGGAACTTCGTTCCAAAAATCATGACGTATTCAATAAGGATTTGTAACGAAATTTTGAGAAAGTTTTTTTTACTTTGTGATCCGATTTAATTTTTTGTTTGTTATACAATACAAATGGCTTATAACGAAGCAAAGTCCCAAAAATGATATACAGTAGCGAATAAATTCAGTAATCTCCTTGAAGTATTCTCTTTTGAAGAGGAAAATTTGTATTGAAATTAAATTTTGTTCGTAAGGCGTTCCTTATATTTGAAAGAGTAATTACAAATAGGCTTCTTAACATGAAATTTAATATTCCGTAACATTATTGTGTGCTTAATACGGTTCCACAGCTTTTCGTCTACGTCTTAATAATTCGGAGAAGGAAAACATTTTTTCGTAATGAAATTAAGTTTTTTTTTTCTTTTCACAGGTGGTCTTGGCCGTAATTGGTATGATGTATGGTATAATTTGCTAATGTATAAATAATACGAGATTATCTTTATAAATAAAAATTAATGTTACATTTTTTTTCTCTTCTTTATCTTATTGTTGGACACAAACACATCCACTGGGTTTTTGATGAAACTTTTTTTTGAAGATTTGATTTAACTTTTTGCTTGCATTGTTTTAGCAAAAGAAAGTCGGTTATTTAAGGGGTTACCTTAGGAAGATTTTGTAAAAGAAAAAAGTCGACAAAATTTTCAAATACATAAGTTCGGTTTTTTTGTTTGTGCTCATGTTCGTTATATCTATTCATTTATGTATTTGTTTATAGCGCCTAAGGCAATACAAGTTAATGACCATAACTTTTACTTATATCAAAATAAAATTTAATATATTGTTGTTTTACCTATGGTAGTATGTTTTAAGCAATACTTTTCCAACATACCTAAATCACGTTGTTTTCCAGTAATGAATTATGAAGATTTAGGCACTTTGTATACAAACCAACCAATCTACAAATTCTATTTTTATCTTAATGTTTGTTTTACCTTTAACCTTAAACTAACACTTCTGTTCTAATACACAAAGGTAAATGTTATCAAATCATTATTTCCCTCGGGAAATTACGTACTGTATCTCTGAGCTTTCAAAGGAACATTATATACATAATAATAGGAACATTAATTTCATGTAATACTTAATAATTTATAACGCACTAAGAAATGTATTTGGAAAGTGTTGTTTTATTATCAAGGAATTAAAAAGTTAGTAAAACACACATGTAACAGTTCAATAAGAGATCATCATCAGTTCACTATAAGTCCCAACAGAGGGGCTCGGAGCCTATACTAAGTTGGGGCGATAAGGCCATACTTAATAACCACGCTGGCCCAGTACGGTTTAGTTGACTTCACACATATCTTTGAATTTCTTCGTAAATAAGTACAGGTTGCATCACGATGTTTTCCTTCACTTTAAGAACGACTGATAAATGTATATATGTAAATCGAAAAGCACATTGGTACATGGCGGGATCCGAACCCAGCTACTGCAGATTACAGGTCAATTGCCTAACACCTGAGCCACCGACACTATCTCAATAAGAGATAGACAAACCTAATAAATAATCAAACAGTCAAGCTTAACCGTTTGTGTATTCAAATGTCGAATGTCGCCAAAAAAAAACCGTTGAGAATAGGGGGAATCGAAGAGACATACAAAGATACACACGTACAACATAATATGTACGATTCCACACAACATATTTTTCTTCTGTAAGAATGAAAAAAAAAACATGTGTGTGACTACTACTGTGTTGTCTTGTGTATAATAATAATAACTTTAACTAACTTTGATTGTTTTGGTGAATGAATAATTCAGGAAAATTAGTACAAATAAGCCTTGTGAAATTATGAAAACTAAAACATCTGACATAACATATCCATTAAGGGTAATTTTCACGTTTGTGTTTATAAACCTCACCCATGCTCTTATACAAAACATTAGTTATTTCACGGGGCGTGTCTCATATCTTGTTTCATATTAAATCAGAAATAAGTAACAATTATTTAAATTTTCGTGAGGCATTATTTAAAGCAAATAAAAAATGTAAATATATGTACATGAGTAACCGTTTTAAACTGTTTCAAATAATAGAAAATAAAGTTTAAAAATGCCAAATCAACATAAAAGATTACAAGCCGTAGATGATAAAAAATTATAACCTAAAGACGAAAACCCAAAGTCGTCAGAAAGATCGTTAGACTGCGATTCTTTTTATCAGACTGTTGTTTATTAAAATGTTGAATCATTTAACCAATATCAAGATGGGTACACAGCTAACGAGCATGATCTCATGCAGATTTCATCTCATTTACTTTCAAATGCGGACGTCGAGACATTTTTATAGGCGCAAATTGTTTCTTGAGCGCTCCGGCATATCTCCCAGTGTATACTAGAGCGTTTTTAATGGTTCTATCTTCAAGACTTCATGGCTAATATATTTATGATTTAAGTTTATTAAACGGATATCTTTCTATTAAAACAAGGTCTTAATAATAACTCAAAATTATAATCTGCCTGCCCTTTTCCTGACCGAGGGAAAAAACAGTATATGATACTTATATGTTTCGATTCAATTTAGAAGACTTTTAAATGAAATTTTAACCTTAAACAAAAAAGCGCCATCTATTGTTTGCGTTAAGAAATAAAAATTGTATTTTTTTTAATTTAAACTAAATGAATTTTACTGTTTGACGGTACAGTTTCTTACTTTAAAATATACTCGAAAACCTCGAAAAAAATAAGATGTAGCAATGAAAAAAAAAGTTATGGCGAGTGAGATTTGAGCTAGTCCTTTTAACTTTTTTTTAGAATTGTTTTATTTGTTAGACATGTGTTTAGTGCCGAAGTAATATATCCTTTGATATTCCGGGGAATTAAATAAATAAAATGACACCTCACACGACAAAATCTGTTCAGTCGTAAAGGCTCTAGGCCATCACAATGGTATTTACATAGATACAAAGCCACATACATAAAAAGAATCTTTGTCAATCGGGTAAAAAAGTTTTCACAAAATAACGCATTATAATTCAATAATAATAATGTCAATTTCTCCGATTACTGGCAACATAAATAAAACCATTTTATGTGAGCACATACATAATGGAAGTATTGAATGAGAACCAATTTAGTTGAGAGAACTTTAAACGAGCCCCGGGTCGACTATTTAGTGGGAATGGTCCATTAAGATATTAAAGCAAAGGGCCTTAATTGTGCAACCGTTAACTATCATTTTGCGTAATGTTAAAATATTAAGTTAACTGCAAAATACATTATATGGAGACAAGTGAGAAAATAAGACGTGTAAATCGACTTCTGATTCTCGACTTTCATATCTTACAAACAAGCTCAGAGAGATAGTAAGAGAAAGTGTGTGTGAGAGAGAGACTGAGTATGCCAGTTAGTCTTCTTTTCATTCTAATTCAAAGATGGTTTCAAAAGATTTTCAATAACAACTTGTCATGTCCGTTCAGCAATCCATCCAATTGCTTATTTCATAAAATTTTTGGTAACCTCACAGAAATGTGTAGTCTGTCTATATGTGCATTATGACTGTAGAGCAAAGCAATGTTCCATCGGAAGATAGTTTTATAGGGGTGTCGCTGCCATTTCCGTTGATTCTGTTCAGGGTTGTCGATTTTAAAAAGGTCGTCAGATTTTTTTTTTCTTTTTCATTTGCCCCTCCAACTACTGAAGAAAAGCAATATGATTCTTAAAAGTTTCATTATGATTAATTAAGACAACTAAATAAGTGACTATTGATCTTGGTAAACATTAATTTTGGTATTTATTTATTTAAATTGATATGTTACAACAAGTGATCTGTAGTGGGATTTCTGATTTTTAATTAAATATCATGTGTATTTTTAAGTTTTCTCTTCAAACAATTTGAAAATAAAAGTTTCTACACACAATAGTAACAAAAATATAGATTTTTTCCTCGCTCATAGCTTGCAAAGAAACAAAAGAATATCGTACGTTGTGCTTACAAAGCTGATATAAGTCAAACCCTGAAACGATGTCACGGATATTGGTATGGAGTATTCGACGAAAGTTGTTACCTGCGAATCTCCGGGATAGTACGAGCTACAGCGCATGCTCCAGTCGAAACCGCGCATGTCATGACGCGACTCGTGCTACTGAAAATAAATAAAAAATTTGCATCGATTACAGATTACTAACATGTTACTGGTTAGTTAATATTGGTTTTGGTGTCCGCGCGTGTTAATTAGACGCTGAAACATGTAGGTGAGTTATTAAATGTAAAATGTTTTGTTAACGAAATTTATAACCTCAAAAATGTTGATTGAGTTGTTCTTTAGTTCGTGTATTATTTTTGTTTGATTGAAGTTTAGAAATATTTTGAAAATCTGATTGAGGTTATTCATTTTTGTGTAAAGATTTTTTAATGAAAATTAATTCGAAATATTAGTATGGCGTTCTATTAAAAGTCTGACGATCAGGTTATGTTAAGGAAATGTGCAAGATACAGATTTCGTAAAATATTTTGACTTATGTGCTCACTTTTCACATAAAATATTAATATTCAAAGAATGCGTTACTGTTTGTTTAAAGTGTTTTTAATTACCATTTATTTTATGTTTTCTTATTATTATTAATGTATTGAAACATTTTACTGTTAAATTTTGAAAGGATTATTTACATTTAATTGTTAAGTTGTTGCACACTAGTTGTTACATATATATGCCTACAAGAACGATCGCCGACGCAGCAGTGCGTTGACTTCGCCGCGACCCACTTAAGTGGACACGAAGCGCTGAGGCAGCATTGGCACCGATATTTCATAATTATTGATTGTAATATATTAAGCAATTCCATTCCTGACTTCGGAGGGAAAATAGCATAGTTAGTAATAAGTTTTAATTTGCAATTTTTATTAATTAAATCAGTTATAAGAATAAATCTCGGTTTTTTGGAACCTTCGGCTGTGGCAAACATAATTTAGTTAATACATTGTATGTGATGTACTGTAAATATGTATGGTCAAAAAATGTGTTAACGAAGCCCCTTTATTGGCAAATATAGAGAAAATTTACGAAATGAAATCGTTAAAATTTAATTTATATTTGTTACAGGTCCAACATTAAATTTGAGCCACCGTCTAAGCTCGTAAAATTGACAGACTTAGAAGTTATTGTTCGCTATAACGAACGGCGCCTCGATCAAACGATGAACGACAGACTTTTAAGTTTTACTACCGAGAACAACACGCAACTTAATAATGTCACTTCAAGAAATATCACCTCCGCCCTCGAGACGAATGGCTACGAGAATATTATAGACAACAAATTGATACAAGGAATATTCTGTGTTATTTACACGATCATTTTCGTACTAGGTCTCTTAGGAAACCTTCTTGTTTGCTTCGTTGTTATACGAAACAAAGCAATGCAAACTGTAACAAACTTATTCATCACTAATTTAGCACTTTCAGACATTTTACTGTGTCTATTTGCAGTTCCATTTACGCCCCTATACTCGTTCCGCGGCTCGTGGAATTGGGGTTCACTTTTATGCCACGTAATGCCTTTTGCACAGGGTTGCAGCGTATACATATCCACTTTGACTTTGATGTCTATTGCTATTGATAGATTTTTTGTTATAATTTATCCGTTTAGACCTAGAATGAAAGTTGAAACTTGTATTACTGTAATTATCATGATATGGACCTTCGCTATCACCGTTACCATGCCTTACGCGATATACATGACTTACTATGACTTGGACATTGGAAGATTTTGTGAGGAGACTTGGCCAACGGAGAAATTGCGACGTGTATTTGGATCCGTGACGTCAATATTACAATTTGTATTACCTTTCATAGTGATAGCATTTTGTTATACTTGCGTTAGCTTCAAGTTGAATGATAGAGCTAAAGCAAAGGCAGTCAGTAAGAACACGCGTAAAGAGGAATTTGATAAAAACAGAAAACGAAGAACTAACCAGATGTTAATAGCTATGGTGACAATCTTCGGTCTGTCTTGGCTTCCACTAAATGTTATTAATCTTTGTAACGATTACTACATCTACGCTATCCACCTCAAATATTACTTTCTAATCTTTTTCATTGGTCACGTGATCGCAATGTCTTCGACGTGTTACAATCCGTTCATCTATGCTTGGATGAATGAGAACTTTCGTAAGGAGTTTAAGCAGTTGATTCCCTGCATAGATACATCGGTGCAGTTCAGAGGCAACATACAAATGGAACAGCTGGGAGTTGGTCCTTCTGAGAAAACGTTTAATGGTAATACGACCACTGATAGTTACCTGTCAAGTTCTACTAGACCCGCGTCTTTCAGACATAAGAGGAAACCCAGTGCCGCAGCAGATGTGGAAAAGAGTGGCGTGGAACTGAACGAGGACCTACTCACAGTGGACGTGAAGCACTGCCACATATCGACTAGTTACAACCTGAGGAGGGAGTCGGTGAAATTAAGGCTAATCAATGAGGAGTCGTTTGATGGATCGCCACCTCAAAGTCAGTTCTAACGGATGATATCGCCGGTGAGGATTAATATTAATTTCTCTCTTTGCTTTTGTTATCATCATACATTGCATGTTAACTTTATTGTGACTATCTTTTTCTTATTTTTTTTTATACAAATGCATTAATTGTTTTCAAACTAAATATTAATAGTTTTTTTTTTGTTTTAGTACAAAGTAGTAAAAAGCACCCAAAACAATTGAAATTTAATTAATAATAATTATTATTTTATTTTAAGACTCAATATCATGCTCATAATTTTGTTAGTAAAAGAACGAACTACATATTTATTCACCGCCACCAATTGAATTGTTATTTTAAATTACTTTAATGGTTATCACATTTTTTACAGGTCCAGCCGTAGACAAGTTTCCAATTTGAAGAATGAAATAATTTTTGAAGAATACCCGATATTTTTGGATTGTATATTTTTATCGGTAGCAAGTCCTATGCTACTGGTTTACTAACCACTGAATTTTTCAATACGCTTATGAATTTTAATTACCTCTAGTTAGATATATGTTAAGTGAATATAAAACAACTATTATTAGATGTTTGAAGCACAATTAGACGTTCGTTATTGTTCACTATTGATCACTACCCACTGACAAAAAAATCCTTGTCATATCAACACACCCTCTTATGAATAAAAAGTTGTGTAATTATTTTTTTTAAATGGCTTTCTGATTTTTATTATTTTAATGAATAATTATACAAGAAATAATTTCTTTAAATAATTACTATACAGTATAATTATATTTATTACTTTTGATGTTAACTATCATACGATTATAACTAAAGAAAAACTTATTTTTTATGTGACAGTAACTAAAAAATAAATTTTATACATCTTTATCTAGCTTTAAGTCATTATAAGCAATTGTTTCGAACCTAATATTACTAAATTATCCTATAGATTTCCAAATTAAAGTTTAAGGTCTTATGAATTTTCTCCTAGAGTACTTTAGTATTATATTATGGATAGATTAGTGGTTTATTATATTGTCAAATTTTATATGAATTAAATTTTTTTGCTATCCTAAAAAAACAGTGAGAGATGTTTTGAAGAGCAAGTAATTAATATTAAAACTGTCTTAAAAATTAGTTTATTAGTAAATTTATATAATTATTATACTTGCAATATTTTTTCAACTTACAAATTTTGTAATCATTTGAATTAATTGAATATTTTAATGTTATTGTAAAAATACTTATTTTTTAAAACTTTAAACACTTATTCTACTATAGATAAGCATAATTTTAAAATATTTACCATTAGTTTCTGACCAAAATCTCTGTAGAAAACATATCGTCACCTATGTTATTATTTCTGATAAAATAATTATGTTTTAAACGGGAATATTGGTCTCAGAAACCCACGGTTAATCCTGCGCGCACAATAATTAAATTCATAATTAACCTTTTGCTTAAATAAATAGAAATAAAGATAAATGGACAGACAGAAAAAATAGAGAGAAAGGTAATGGGAACAGAATAAATTAACAAATATAAAGATTAATATGTTTAACAAATTGATTGAATTTTAAGTATATTTTTAACTAAATCTGCAAACATATCTGTGTTAACATTTTGATAACTTATAATTATTCAAATATTATTAATAATGTTATATATAATATATTTATTCAATTCTTTTATTAAGTTATTATGTTACTATGTTGCGATTTATTTTTTCATTAAAATGAAATGAATGGATTATTAATATTTTAATGATTATTAAAAATAATTATAATATTCTAAGTCAATGTTAAGCAATAAGTAAAAGTAATAATAGGAATATAATTGATGTTCATGTGTCCCAATGTAGGTTTTTCAACTGTACGTGTTATTGTTTATAATTGAAGAGATGTATTAAAAAACAAATTTATATTATGAATTATGTTTTCTAATATACTGTTTATTCAATTGTGTGTTTGAATATTTCTATAAAATAATTGTTAATGAATGAATTTAGACAAATGTAACTAAATTTAACCAGACAATGGATTCCAGATAGAATAGATAGATAGAAGTAACCAGAGGTTAAAAACTTTCTACCTTGCACAGCCGCGTTGCGGAATACTCTGTCCTCAGCGGCATCAAACAGTTACGACTTACTGTCCTTCAAGGAGCAAGCGTATCACCATCTTAAAGGCCGACAAAGCATCTGCGATTCCTCTGGGTTTACGGATGTCCATTGGCGTCGGACCAAATAATTTTATGCGGTCCGTTGCTTGTTTGCCCCCTTCTCTTATAAAAAAATAGTACTAGTGTGACCTACCTCAGTATATAAAACCGCTAGTAAAAGATCTTGTTTATTGATATAGAAAGACGTTTCGAGTAATTGGATTACATCAAAGACTAAAGTGATGCCACAAGCAATCAATATGCAAATGGTCCACAACTAGTGGATTACCTTTGTCCTTTCTACCTTGTTTACATTGTAACAAAGACTCGTAAGAGCTGCAGAGGATCAAAGAGGGTTTATTAAAAGATTAAACTAAAATCTCGCTGTAATATAAATGGGATTGCTGAACAGGGATATTGCTACGCGGTCGTAGCACGCGGCTACGAAACATATGAATTGTTGTTAATGTTAACTTGTGAATTATTCCGGATTATAAAATACTAGCTGTCGCCCGCGACTCCGTCCGCGCGCAGTTAAAAAAAAAAGAAAAATAGATGTTGGCCGATTCTCAGACCTACTGAATATGCTCACAAAATTTCATGAGAATCGGTCAAGCCGTTTCGGAGGAGTACGGTGACGATAACTGTGACTCGAGAATTTTATATATTATTAGATATTGATATTATAGTTTATTTGAATAGTTCTTTTCCGAATTATCACAGGAATAATTGCCAGTGATTTTTATGGTTTCTTATTGTCTAGATATTTATTATGATATCAAAAAAATGAATTCCAATATTTCTCCTTTATTTAACAAAAAATAGGCATCTGATTTTACAAAGAAAAATATCATTGTTTTTCTCTTATGTTGTTTTTGAGTCGCACAAGAGTTAATTAACGTGTAACCACATTTCGCTCTCTTAACTTTACGAGTAGCTACTGTTGGAAAGCTGAAACAAATAATTTTGCACTTTTATTCAATATACACCGCACATGTTCTCACACTTTTGTTCAGAAAAAGAAAGAATGGTTTTATTTTTTGTAAAAGTTTGTACAATGTTAAACATTTGTTTTTTTCATGACCTATAAATGTGGTTATGAAATTGTATGGTTATACACGTCTTTAGCATGTCTAGAATCAAGAAATTCATAACTTTATTTTTTACCGCGCTACCTAAAATAAAATTCGATGTTAAAATAAAAAAACGAAGATTATCTTAATTTAAACACAGTTAATTTTGATTTCGCAATATATTTGCGAAACGACTTAAATCGTAGATTCTATTTATGATGCAAACAGTCAATGTGTACTTAATTTACTTTAATAAAATGGCAGCAACAATTCAAATATTAACATTCTCTACAAAGCAAGCGTAATTTTTATAATAACAAAATGAAACTGCCTGAAGTGATGTACACTTAATAGAAAATTAGTTTCCAGTCTAGATGAAAAGTGGTTTAATTTGCATTTTTGTTATAAAATGAGAAATTATACATAGAAAATTTGATGTGCATTTTCTTTATTTATAGTTTTATCTTTTAGCTTTTAACGAAAGGAAAGGAAACTTCTTATAAACTCGTTAGAAGTATTAAAAAAATCGATAAAATTTTTATAATAACAAATTATTTGATAAAAAAAAATATTTAGTAATGTAAAGTTTTATATGTTATATTACAGTCCACGTAATCTTTTAACAAAGCGAAAGCTTTCGACTTTTATGATATGTATTAAATCCTCCAAAGCTCTTATATTAATATCTCTAGAAAGGTGTACATTTCACTGTGTAGTACTTTAAGAGTTTTAATTCCACTCCTTTTATGATTTTAGCGAACACTTCGTGTGTACTTTCCTTATTTAGTTTAACCCTGGATTATATTTCTCGACAAACATTAATTATTTTCTATCAAATGAATTTAATGGAATATACATTATTTAAAGAAACTGGCTTATTTTATTAATACAGTCAAAACCGTTTATGACGACGTCGTTTAGAACAACATACCGGTTAAATTGACCAAAATCAAAGGTCCTGGCTGAATGTTATATACATATCTTTCCTATTAATACCTGTCACCGGTTGTTACAACTATCGGTTTTTACGACTCAATATGAGTAGTCCCTTCGATGTCGTTATAACAGATTTTGACTGTAGTTATAGATTTTTCTTTTGTAATTGATAGCCTGAATATAATTACGTATGGTACTGTAATGAACAATTAACAATATGGCATAACTGTCACGTTTGCAGAATTCTCCAAAACATCATTGACGTTACTAAATGTATAAATTGACTCGCGGTAATACAGGGCAGTCCATTAAGAGCAGTCTATTCAGAACAGTCCATTTTCAGTAGTCAAATGTAATAGTGTTTTTCTAATTATATTAATAAATTAGCAGTTTGTAGTGTGTATCATTAAAAAAAAGGACACATGGACGCCATCCTAACAGTACGACCGTTAGTTTAAGTTTACTATCCAACGAAAAAATTGACATTTCAACATGGTCAAAAATATTTTATAAGAAAATCATTATAAAATTTTACATCCTATGATGAAAGTATGAATGAAACTCTATTAAAATAACACAATATAAAATTAAATTAAAGCAATAAAAGAAGTGTTCATTATAATTCTTTGTTAGTACAAAGTAAATGTCGTTAAAACAAATGTACTCAAAGTAATGAATCCGGTGGCTCGTAAAAACTTGCCAATGGTGGTTCGATGTCGAGACATAGCCTGAATTTATAAAGCGTTTAATGGTAACTTTGAAAATTATTATATTTTTCATGTTTAAAAGTTTTAACTTAAAAGCTTTTTAAAGCTATTTTAAACGAGGAAGTATCACTTGTACGATCTCGGTTTGGATTAATAAATATAATATATTATTTTAACATACTCTTTAAAATATAAATTATTATTTTTATTTCACTTTGTTATTTGTAGACGCCAGCAACAATAACATCAGTTGCACGAATGGACCGGCTCCCCCGGTTAAATACGACGACCACACAGAAGACAGACGTGAAGTGGAAGCTATTCAGCATTTCGCCTGATGAGTGTGCATGCCGGCGGCCTAATTTTAGTCCCTTTTCCCTTCCATCCTAAAAGAAAAAGGAAAGGATGGGAAGGGGGAGCGGCACATAGGGGATATGTCCTCTTTCTGTGCGTTCCCTCCTCTGTCGATTAAGGATAGGCCACGAATCTGCAATTGCGGTTGTCTATTGGCAGCAGTCGCTTCTCTATTTACGCGTTTTCATGTGGCGCTGGTCAGGATAGCAATGTTCTTGTTTACTTCTAAGGAAATAAATAAATCGAAGTACTAAATGCCTAGCTTGATAGAAAGCTAATTATCTATCTACTCGTAGTTTCAAAATAAAATATACTTAAAAAAATTACGCATGTTTTTTGTGTCGTTACACAATGTAGAATAGACTATATCGGAATTATTCTGGTCGCATTTCCACAATTTTGTCAATTTGGGCTTCAAATCTACAATGACGAGTGGACTGAGTGTGTTTGGATTTGATATGTCATAGGCACTAATGGAAATTTATGATTCGCCTTTTCTTTGGCTTGCCGTTGGTTTCTGAGACTAAAATCTCTGTATAAAACATATCACCATCTCTGCCATTATCTTTGACAAAACAGAGATAACAATATGTTTTGAAAGGAGATTATGATCCCAGAAACCTACGGTTACTCCGCGTAAATATAATCTTGTACAACAAAGAAGAATAAGTACGACGCGACGTTGAAATTATTCATATTGTTAGATCTATCTTTTCTACGTATTTTCTTTAGAGGTAATAATGTTTTTGAATATTTATCATTTATTGCTTCGACGAACATACTTCTTTAAAAAAACATCAACAAATTACATGTCAAAGGAATTTTTTTGTAATCAATTTATATTTTATGGTATAAAAGAAAAATTATCAATAAAAGTAAATTAAGAAGAATTACTTTTTTTATAAAGTGGTATCACTCGAAATAGCTTTTTAGGTAAAAACCTTTTATTCCTAAGTCATCAGGTATGTATTTTTCAGTCTAGCGGCTCCACACGTTGCTTTCTTGCATGGATGAGCACAGTGTGTAAAAGCTTTGAGATGAAAATATACAAAATTGTTTATTGAATACTAGCCATCCGTATACTGAAATCTTATCCCAAAATAAGAATACTCTGCTTTAGATAAAACTATTCTATTATGGTATTTCCAAATGATTTTTAAGGATAAAAGAGATTAAATTAAAAGAGGAAATATTAATATTTTTGATATACACCTCCGATCTAAAAAAGTCAAATAAGGGTAAAGCCCACTCCTCAAGTCCAGGCCCACTGCCACACCTCGCGATTGTCGCGGTGTCCACTCTTCGCCGCCTCGACCTCGCCGTTGAAGATGGATAAACATATAAATTTGTTAGTACCCACTGAGGGAGTTTTGGTGAGACTAGACTCACATGGTACTGTTTTATCCAAGGCTTTATATGGCTATCTTTGAACATTTTCCCTCGATGCCACAAAGAAGGTGGTATAATTTACATTTGTTCCTCAATACTTGTTTTTTTCCTGTAACCTTGTGCAGATTCATTAAAATGGCTTATGCCGCTGGCAAACTTTACCTCGTCAGACTTTGGAATAAATTCCCGGATCATGAATATTTAATGAGTTTGTTGATCGGCGAGATTGAGTGATATTAATCTTGTTTTATACAACCTTTAAAATATGACCGACTTAAAGATGACGGGGAGGTATTTGATGTATACGTTGAAGCAACTAGCCTTGACGTAGAACTTCTAACATTCAAACTATTAATCATTACCTCATTATCATTAAATATTATTATTACCTTGGACAAAGAATTAGTTTAGCCATTCAAAGGGGGAACGCTGCCAGTATCTTCGGAACTCTGTCTAAAGGGAGATCTTTTAATGACATATTTTAGTTTTTTTTTGTCTATATTACCTGCAGACACTCCAATTTTATTAATTGTATAGATATAGATATTGTGGGCCCTCCATTATTTCTGACAATTTCCATAGTGATGACAAAATTTACTATGAAATACCACTGCCGTTACATTTGTTTTAAAACATATTATCTTGTCAATGTTTCTTCAAAGAGTGTAAGAAGGATTTTAATATGTTTTTAAACAAGTGTTTTGAAAGTGAATACCCACCTTTAATATAATAGAATAGAATCTCTACAAACAGATTCTAAAAGTATCTTAGTAAAGCTATTTAAGAACTTTTAACATTCTAAATAAAGTTGATAATGAGGTATTTTTATCTGATTTAATTTTATTTACTTACATTTAAGCTAATGGCAAGTGGCTTTAATATTCCCCTAAAAATTCTTTTTAACTGTCTTCTATTTTTGTTAAAGCGCGTCGTTTTCGAGAATTCTCAATTACGTTAAATAGGATATCGAAAAATCTTTTAACTTCTAATGGACTCATTAAACTTTATATATGAAACTTGACAACATAGTTACTTTTATTTACTTCCAAAATACCTATCCAATGATGTATGATACAGGATCTTCATCATCCTTTATAATAAGCCTTAAAATGTTCATCATGTATTTTTATTCAATAATAATTCATCGTAATTTATCTGTCGTGTTTTTCCCGTGTGTTTATCCGCCGGCCCTCATATACCCTGTGACCTTTTTTAATTAATTTTCATTAAACTTCTCCGCTAAGCTAATGCCAGAGCTATTTTTATTTACAACTGACATTTACGTAGATAAATTTATTAACGACGATAATATAGGTATGGACCGTTGAATGACCAAAATAGCATTGATTAACATAAAAAACATTGACTAATAAAATATTAATTTAAAAAAAACTAAAAAACCCGACTGCTGTATAAAACAGCTCCATCTGTTATGTGCATTTTAAAACAATTTTAAAATTTCATTTAAATAAATTGTATGTAATGTTATTTAACACTTGCTTATTTGATAAATACTGAAATAGAAAAAAGTTATGCCGAATGAGATTCGAACTCGTATTAAACTAATTTAGAACTATATTTCTTTCAAACCCACATACTCAAAACAAACTTACATACACGAGAAAATCATTACCCTCTTGTCTTTACTCAGGTAAAAATCACAAGATATAATATTTTGTTTTGTATATAAAAAATCTTTATTATATCTGTGTCACTAAAACCCAATAAACTTGTTAAATACCATATAGGGTAAAGCGTAACCTAACTTTTTTAATAACTGGGTTGCCAAATGCAAGAGGTACTTTTCAGCCAGTTAGTTTTCGGTTTTTAGTTCACAGCGTATAACTAACTGTTCACTCAAAAATATCCGTGTGTTCAAAAAACAAATCCCTCCACTTTATAATTTTAATATGTTTACCTATAAACTGGTATTAGCTGTGAAATAAAAGAACTAAAACTAAAACAACATGCTTGGGGCAATTTTACTGAGCTAAGTATAAAACAATTTTATTAATTTTAAAACGTACGTTTTTATGTGTTAAGTCTTTTGTGAAAACAACTAACATTTCATAGCAGCTTCATTTGTTTTTTTTTTTCATAATTATTTCAGAATACATATTCGTTTTTTAAACCTATTTGAAATGTGTGGTTAGTATAAATATTTATTTAATAATTGCAATAAATTATTTGTTGAATTGTAACTGTTTAATTCGAAAATTAATGAAAATGTAGACGAAGACAGACATTATAAATAAATTAATGTATATTAAAAAAAACACGTCGTAGTAGTCGATTATTTTATCAACATTCTTTGTTGGAATTTTGTTGGGAGTTAACCGTATTAGAATTATAGAAGTTAACTTTATCTTTGAAATCTTAATTTAGTTAAAAAAACGCCCCTTTCTGCCCTCGAGGGCGAAGATAACTTCTTTTGAACAAAATTAAATTAACGCTTCGTTGAACTTAATGAAAATTGTTACCAAACATTCACGGGGAAATATTTTCAAGTCATTAAAAGTGTCTCTCTGCCATGTTGCTGTGTTGCTAAGCTTGGTACACAAGGCAACTAATATTGTATGGTTGCGCCGCGAGAATCTTGTTTCTCACGCTCCGTATACAAAGTTGAATCGTCGACGCGAGTCGCCCATCCACTCTATACATAGCAACAACATATCAACAGATGATTTGCTCCGCCATATTGAAATTTTCAGCAACTGTTCTCTTCACGATTTTGACAAATAGGTTGCGAGCGACTGTCTGACGACAACAACAGAAACGAACGTGGCGTGACTACGTGTACGGTTCTTTCTATGACATTGTATAGCCTAAGTCTAGACTAAGTCTCTTAGTGACCAAAATCGCCGGGTTTAAAAGATTTTCGTTGCCTTGTGTACGAAGGGCTATAGAAGTAATAAATCAAATTAAATACAGTTTTATAAATCGTCTTGGTTGCATTATTACGCATTATCATAGATGCCTTTTCTTGTGGTGATGCAAAAATCAGCAAAATTTAGACCTTTATAGAGTTTGGCGATGGTCGAAAAAGAAAAATGAGTTCAATATCCTGCACATGACAGAAGTTATTCTTCACAAGAAGCATTACCGTTTCTCATCCGAGACGCTTTCGATGTAAGACGTTTTGTTTTTTTTTAAACTAACTAAAGGTGAAAGCATTATTCATATGCACGTAAATGTTATTTAAATTATAAGGTATAGTTAATATTACATTTTGTTAACAGAAAATTTAAATGGTCTAAAGAAATTACACAACTCTTATGAAGATGTCGATCACTTAGAAATTTAGTCGTTTCTAAGGTAAAAAATTCAAAAAGGTTTTACATATATTTTTTTTTAATGAAAAAAACTGACAGTATTATAAGTAGTTATTAAAATTACAGTAAAATAAGCTGATCGCGTAAATATAATTGATTAGTAATAACTTAAAAAAAGAGATATTATTTAAGTTAGCTGAGTTTTCTGTCACATTATACTCGCGTAAAATAATTTTATAAATGTCCTCCGAGAACACCGGAACCACTGATCCGACAATTTATTTTCATTTTTCTCGGTTCCCCTTTCTCTTGGAAAATTTTCCTAAACCCAATTTATTATATATTCTCGGAGTGTTATACTTTAAACATTCAACTTTATTACGATTTGAACTAATATTTTAGACATAGAACGCTATAAATTCGAGTAATTAGATATTGAGTGGAAGCTATACAGTTATTCGAGGTTTTATTACATTTTAAACTTCTTGGGCCTTGCCATAAAAACATTAACATTAACTTTAGTCTTTTAATATCAGAGTTTTTCCCGTGCTTTATCACAATTTTGTTATGAATTACTTTTCCAAATTTTAATAGACGAATATAAAGAGTTGTACTTTTAGGAGAAAAGCAATAAACGTATATGCAAATGGAAACGAAATTAAAACCCTTTTGGTATGGCTATGAAATTGCTCGTAATATAACTTTATTTGCAATAAATTTCAGACATATGACATAAAGTTTTGACGTGACGCAGCTGTAAATGGCCCATTTCGATATTAAAATGATGAATATGTACACCCAAACTAACTTCATTACAATTATAATAGACTGGCAACATTGTTCTAGTAATCAGACCGACAAAACTATTTAACCCAGTGCGCAGAAATCAAATAAATAAATGATCACAGCGCCCCCTTGTAAATTTCAAATAAGTGTCACAAGATCCTTTTCGTTTCATTTTTTATATCTCAACGCGTGGCTACTCAATCCTTGAAGAAAGTTAGATTTAATATAGTTACCCGTTACTCTATTAAAACGATATACATCTTACTAATATTATAAATACGAATGTTTAGATTGATATATGGATGGATGTTTGTTTGAAGGTATCTCCAGAACGGCCCAATGGGTATTGATGAAATTTGGCACAGATTTAGAACATAGAACATACATTATTAAGTTTTTATTAACTCAGCGCGGACGGTGTTAGATAGCTAGTATATGTATAAAGACAACAGTTGGTTTCTGCGACTGTTCAGATAAAACTGAACGTCCGTAACGGGCTTTTTTCTACACTTTATATCATAAAGATTTGATTATTTCGGGCATCCCTAGTCGCCACTTTTGTATTTTGTATAGAATGTTTTTTTATGCAAACACTCAAGGTGATGGTGGCAAGTCATCCTTTCATTATTTATTTCTATAATTAACCTGTGCCTCTGTCTTCCGAACTCGCTTTTTACAGCATAAGAAATACCATTCTGAACACTTTTTAATAAGTTTTTTCATGTTCCCAAGTATACAGAAGTAGGCACGTCCCGTACGGTTTAATCATAATTACATCCCATAAAGTGTCTCCTGTTACTTAATAACCCATTATTGAAAAAAAAAATATAAGATGAAATGTAAAGAAAATAATTTTGTAACGAAGCGGGAAAATCGTTTGTTTTTCCTGCACAAATATACAACAAAATCAATATTAATTTGCTGTTAATTATGCCTTCGAGTTGTGTTTCCTGATGTTATAAAAATGAGCGGTTGATGAAAATCGTTATTCGTTATTTTTTTCATATATCCGAGACAAAAAAAATCATTAAAATTTCGTTTATTGCAAGCTTGTTTTTGTTTTTCAGAAAATATATTCGTAATTAAGTTATCAAGTAGAAAAAAAACTAAATCTTTCTGATTTATAAGAATTCCATATTTCATGAATATATTTCTAACCAAATGAACTTTATTTGGTTTAATAAGAATTGGATTAGATATCGAGAGCAAGAGATTTTATCAAAGTAATCGAATTTTGCTTCTATCAATACACGAGTAAGAATTGAAAGCATTTAAAATGTAATATTCATGAAAAATCCAAGTTAGTAACGTTGAGCACAACATCTATCATCATCAGCTCACTATACGTCCCCACTGGGGGGCACGGAGCCTATCCCAAGTTAGGGGTGACTAGGCCATAGTCAACCACGCTAGCCCAGTGCGGGTTGGTTGACTTCACACATATCATTGAATTTCTTCTCAGATATGTGCAGGTTGCGCAACTTCTACTACGTGAATATAATACTGACGACTGTGTTCAATCTGCCTAGTTTCTTATACCAGGCTAATGAAATGCGAGATAAACTAGTACAATCCATCCACCCATTTAAAGATTGAGGGCAACTTAGAAATTGTTAATGTGAATATAACGGTTTAACCGGAGAAGTAAATTTACCTGAAAAGTAATAAAGTAACAAAGGAAAAATGCGAGTTTCGTTTGCGAGTATGATTTCTATAATCCATTATATTTTTTCCCAACTCACTTCTCCTTGCAATGTCAAAATGTTATGTGTAATTGGGAAGTCATTGCTTTAAAAATAATTTGAATTCACGAACTAGTGACATCTTTAATTTAGTAAGTTAACCTGCTTTTGTTTTTAATAAAATTATTATGTTACTATGGTATTTACTAAAGGCAAAGGCCTTCTGGTTGGTAATGTGGAAAAGAAATCAATGTGACTTAATATTGCGCGGGTGTATGCAAACATTCGTACGTTACATGTTACGAGGGCGTGGGTAATGGAATAAAGGGCTCTCGAAACCTTCTTAGAAGTCAGTTTGAGTAGGTAGCAAAGGGAATGTTTGTATCTTCCACGCATGAAATAGGTTACCAAGAAATTATTATTCCGTGAATTATTAGTTTATTATTGTCTACAAAGTTGTAGTGAGTGTCTAGTTAATATACAAAAGTAAATTTGCTTAATATTTCATTACTCAGTAATATATTTCACATTGTGTATTAAAATGGTCCTGGGAAATGGCTAGCATGACTTGTCTCGAATAAATAAGCTACGCATTTCCTTGCGAAGCGTCGCAGTAATTAATAAAGCCTTAACAATTACTCTTCTTTATATCTTGCCACGTAATAGTAATAATAATACGTAATAATTAACCACGAATTGCGATTGTATTTTATTTAAATTAATTTTATTGTATGTTTTAATTTTATTGTCTATAAAATATGAACCCTTTACAACTATTTACAGCAATAAATAAATGAATGAAAGAAGCTATTAGCCTTTTGAATATGATTGTATTTTAATTTTTTTTTTTCAGAATTTTTTTTTTGATTGTATTTGTTAAAATAATGTGACTATTTGAATGAATAGGTTATACACAATATATATCCGCATTTGCTAGAACTCTTTCGTAGTAGTTATTATAAAAGGTCATTAAATATTTACTTCTCGGGCTTGTGACGAGGTGGTTGATTGATTAAAATAAAAAGTTCGCGGTAAAAACAAAACACAATTAAGTTATTTAATAATAAAGTGAACTTGTAAGGAGTAGTTCATAAGCTCTATAGAGCAATTTGTATACAATACAAATTAAGGAAGTTGGAGATGGTACAAAGGACTGTGCCATTATTTCTTAAGACAATAGTTACGCAATATACATATTGGTATTTCTTTCCAGGATTTTCGCCTGGTGTTATAATGAAAAAAAAGTGATTAATATTACTTTTGTCAGATTACAGTAACGTCATATTTTTATTTGTTATGTTTTCGGGATTTAAAAATAAACATTCGTCACCTTAAAGACAAGATTTTTTTGGTCCAAATGCACTGACATTTGAGGAGCATCGGAACAAAAACCTATAGATCACATTATTGTTTTTTATGGGAAAAGTGTAAAAATAAGACCAACTACGTGGTTCACAACCATTTGGCATTTAAAAAAAAATTAATATGTGATTCGTAGGTTTTTGTTCTGACGCTCCACATTTATTGAATAGATATTTGAAAACGAGATTATAAGTGAAACGATATGACTACAAGGTGCAATTTTGACACCGTATTGACGCACCTCACATGCTAGCAGCTTCACATTAAAGCTAGTTTATGTAATCTTGAATTTAGTATGTACGATTATTACTAGGATTCAACATTAAGGCATCCGTTTCGTTGTAATTTATTATCCGAGAACTCCTTTAGTTTCCTGTATCCACGTCATTAATTATTCGGAAGAGTCAGATATTATCTGTCAAGACTGTCTGGCTCTCCTCGGTCTGAATTTTATTGCCAAAATGAAAAATTAAACGCGTAAATTTAAGGAATTATTTTGCTTAATGTAGTTAATTTAAGTAACTAACATACATACACAAATATCTTTTGTCAGTTTTACATTTCAGAAAATAGTTTGTCGTGCAACTAAAATGTTTTATCATAAAGTTATCTATGCGTATTATTTCATAATCCATTTGTCCCTATATTAAATTGCTGATCAAAACTTGGTCTGTGCAAAGGTAAATTTGACGGAGAACGTACGTAATTTGAGTTGATTTGGTAATTGAAAACAAACTTGTCGGTGAAGCGGTCTGTTCACCGTTTACTACAAACACTAGTCTACTTCTACTTAATAAATATGTATTCAGTTTTAAAGTCTTATTTACAATTATTCTTTTCGTTTCTTTTTTAATTTCCATATTAAAATTATACACCTCTCTATATTAACATGTCATTTGTTTCATTAATAGTTTTGGATAAACTCGTATTTAAACTGATTTTAATCATCGCCAGTAAAGAGCTCTTCCAACAGCGACTTACTATATTTTTTCTCCTCGAGCGTTGAGACGAGCTTTTATTGTAGTGAATAATTAAATAAATTCATGGAAACGGACAAAGTCACAAGTAATAGCTCGTAGGCGAATAAACATTTGTTGAGATGGTATCAATTTTTGCTATTTACGAAACTTAACCCAGTTGACAATAGAGATATAATATTAGGGAGCGATTTGCAAATAGTCACAGAGGCGTCTTACTGGCGGCTTCTCGAGTTCGCCTAAATTACCGCTCTCTGGTAATGCTCAGCTTGTTTATAGGTTAGGATTTATTATTTTATGTATGTAAACTTGTAATTACCTAAGTAAATAATGTAAATAGACACCGGTCCTTCGTATATAATTTCATATTTCATTATTAATACACGCATTCCATTTAAAAACCTCAAACATAAAAAACCTAATTTTCATCAAATTTTCTATTTTAGAAATTCCATCTTGCAAATATGACACGTCTTGATCCTTGACATTTGCTCTTATTTAAGGTTAGCTGTCATCTTTTAACTCACGGTATATGTGTTTCCCGTTTGTCTTTTTCCTGTAAAACTCTAATTGACCGTGTTTAAGATAACGTGAATCAAAAAAGTTTTTCCTTAACAAATATTTTATGGAAATAATTGGAAGGAATCTGGTTTTGTTAACGTAAATATTCCAAAGTTTGAACAAGTTAAACATTTCTTTTATACCCAAAGGCACAGCGGGTAACAATGTAAAGAATTTTTTTATTTAGAAATATAGTTGATAAGTATAGACGTATTTCATCTGCTAGTTATGATCTCAAGGTTTTAATAAAACAATTCATATAAAAACATATTTATATGTAAAATATAATATTTATTCTTTTAGGTTAGGTTAGGTATGTTTCAAGCAGCGAACTCACCTCTATATAAAACGTAGGCAACGCATTTGTAGGTTTTGGTGGATATCCACAGACGGTGATGACAAACTCGGTGTTCCTGTCATTCGCTTGCTCTCTTCTCTTACATATAAAAACAAATTACGTTGCAATTATTTGAACTTATACAGTACATCACGGATATGTTGATTTAGTAGAAGTCACAGTTTTACAGTGCACAAAGTTTACATCATGAAATAACTTAATGTTCCTAAGAAACTTGTAACTTTGTCACTCACTTAAACTAACTTAAATGTATATTACTTGTTTAACTCATACACATTTTGACTTTACCAGATTAACGTTATTAAATAATATTAATGGATGGTAATTACAGTAAATAACGTATCGTTATACAAAGTATCAATTATTATTCCAAATTATTGTTATATCAAATTAAAGGGTTAAGTTATACAAAGGTTTCAAATTAATTACAAGATAACGTTTATCTTGGAAGTGCTATTTAAAAGCGAAATTCAAATGTTTCTTCGCGTAGGAATGGTAACATTCTTGTTAATTGAACGTGACTGTACCTCTTTCCTTCTTATACTCAACGTCAAAACTAAGTAACGGATTTTTGAAACTAATTTCTTTTACACTGTTAAGCTAATTTAGAGTTATAAAATGAAAAAAATCAATTTATAGCAAATTTTATAAGCTTTCAAACTAAAGCTTGTCGTGGAAAAAAAGGTAAAAACAAAATAGGTTTACAAATGATGCTGATAAAATTTGCTATAAAACGTGTAAAAACTTCCAGAGGAAGTAGAATTTTAAAAATTGTACTGCTTAATTTTGGAGTCGACTTTAATTCGTGTTGTGTATTCACTAAATGCGGTATTTTGATGCCTCTTTGTGTTATACGTTACAATGACAGAATTACGCAGCTTTATTTTACGTTACCTTACTTAGGAATGTCATGAACACAACACTGAGTATAACCGTAGGTTTTCACTTCCGTAATACTCGTACAAAATTAACGTTCCTTAATAGTACATATCAGTGCATACCAGCGTGGGTTGACATTTTTCCAGTTGTTATCCAGCGCTGATTTCGATCGCTGGACTGGAATAATGTAAACTGGGTACAAAAAAAACTTGAGAGGTGTCAAGGGACACCCGGATGGAACGAAGTTCCTTTCAATTAATTTGTGAAGGAACCAATGTTTATTCTATGCATAAAAAACTTAAGTCTTCACAAGAAATACATTTTATTTCTATGAATTTTCGTTATATATTGTCACGTCGTTGCCATGGTGATATAGCAAAAAGTGTCGTGACAACTTTTCGTAAGAATTTTTTTCGTCTAGCCCCCTTTCACAACGCGCGATAAGGAACTTCGTTCCAAAAATGGTTTGAAACAACAGACAATCATTTAGTAGATTACTGTAACAGAGTTAGCTTTGGCAAGTTTTTGATTATTCTGGGGTAAAAATAATTGAATAAATAACAGCGTGTTAACGCAGATAAGATGTGAGATCCACGTGCATACCTGAGAACGTTGTATTTGAATTCCTAATGCCGGCGCTGATATTACAGCGACATAGTTACAGAGGTATTATGTTCAAAGTAATGGTAATCATTACCTTCGTCGTCGTGTACTGAAATTCTGCACGAATTGAACATAAATTTTTATTGAAGAATGTTAATGTCTCTCTTTAAAAAAATAATGGATAAGCATGACGAAATATTTCCTACAAGTTTTTGGATATTGGAAACCGGAAAGCCAACAAATTACGATACATTTAAATAAATATGTACATTTTGAAGTTTTGACGAATTAAACAGTTATTACGGCTCAAATACGTGAACAACGAAAGAAAGTCGATACTCAAAAAATAATTAAAAACTTGATTAATTAAATTTTGGATCTTTTTTACAGATTACAGTTACTTTATGAAGTTTAGTTAAGTTTTAATCCTATTTAAGTTGCAGGATTTGTTGTATCAAGAATATCGTTAATTACTTTAACGAAACTAATAAATCTTATAAATGTTTTTTAATAAAAATTTAGAATGGTATTTATTGCAATATTATTAGGAAGTTTAAAATAACTAACATAAACAGAATTTTGTGCTTAATAAATAATCCATAGATTTTTTTAAAGATTACATTGGAAAGGAATGGCTATGGAATGGCTTTAAATTGTTAATTCATTGTTATAATTCTTGTAGTAGTAAAGACCGTTGGAGGTAGTACTTCACCCATCTAATAAATAATTTTAATAAATTTTCTTTCATCACCTTCTCTCTTTTTTGAACCGAATGAATTTCATTTCAAGTTATATTTTTTTAACACAGAGAATATGCCAAGGTAACCTTACTTACTTATGTATTTAAGTAAAATCAATAGAGATTATTATACCGATTTGAAAATCAATCCAAATTTGTATTTTAAGATAAAAAATACATTACACAAAAAAACGTACATAAAAGACACTATAATATAGGCAAGTTATCACATACATGACTTTTAATCAATAACATGTGATAAAAGATATGTTCCATCTTTACACCGCGCTCTGCGAGTCCATCATCTCATATTGTATCAACTCGTGGGGCGGATCTTCCGTAACCACCATGCTTGAATTAGAACGTGCTCAGAGAACTGTTCTTAAGGTGCTATTCGGCAAAAAGAAAAGATTCCCGACACAAACATTATACTCACAGGCTGAGGTCCTGACTGTGAGACAAATATATATATTAAAAACGGTTCTAATACAGCACAAAGCCGTCATGAAAAACAATATTTATAAGGACTCTCAAGGTAAAAGACTTTTTAAAATACCACTTCCAACAGTTAGCTCCACGTTCGCACAAAGATTCTCACATTTCTTAGGGCCATATATGTATAATAATATTTTAAGTAAATGCGACATTAAACAAGACTCACTTTACAAAGCTAAATTAAAATTGAAGTCGTGGTTATGGAAACTATCATATGCGGAAACTGAGAAAATCATTAAAATAGTACATTAAATAAGAATAATTAAGTGATTATTTATGGATTGAGTTGTAATGAGAATGTTTTTGTTTTCTTGTGTAGTTTACTTAACTCCTAACCATTCTAATATTGTTTAGTGCACGTGTGTTGCCATCTAACGATGTTTCTTGTTAAATCACTGAGCTGGGTCCTCGCGATACAGGCTGCGCCTAGTGCGAGGATCCTGGACAATTCACTGTATTTTTTGGATGTCAATAAATATTTTTTCATTTTTTTTTTTTTTTTTTTTCATCTGATTATCAGATGGGTAAAGTCTTTGTCCATTGGCTCTTGGACTATAGATATTAACTAACATTTTTGAAGCAACTGAGATAACAAGTGTTTGTTCGGGTGTTTCTGCAGTTGATATTCACAATATTGTAAATTATATATCATGAATATTGTAATTAGTAAGAGTAATTACACATACAACAGACAAAATAATCAATATTAATTAGTCATCTCTATGTTGTCTGTCACTGACAATATTGTGCTAATTATTATTATTTGAATTTGAATTGAATTTAATTATTGAAACATATTATGTTATTAGCTAGCTGTTTTTCACGACTTCGTTTGCGTGAAATTAAAAAAACTAGCTTTTGTTCGCGACTTTAGTGCGTGAAATTAAAAAAATTACCTAAGTTTTGTAAACTAACTGAGAATAAGAGGAGTTACGGACAAATAGACAGACATTTTTTTTTTATTTTATGTTGCGCAAATACATCTTGACTAGCAAATATTTTATTTTTTAATATTACATATACTCGTTGTAAAGTCTATTAATTTAAAATATTTATAAATACTATTATTTTTTTTATAACTGTGTAATTAATATAATTTTAAATTTTCGGTGTTCATTTTATTTAATTTGGGCATTAGGGCGATGGTTACATTTAATCAACATAGTAGGACATGTACAGAAATAGAATATTTCCTTTTCCTATGCGTCCCCTTTTCCGCAAAATACATTCCCCTTTCCATCATTTCCTTGTAAGAAAAGGATAAGAAGGAAAAGTGGACTAAAATTAGGCCTCACAGTACGGACAGTATAACAGATTAAGAATGTTACATGTTGTTTAGATCATACAAAACAATTCAATTGAATGGAACAGAAAAGAAATTGGCATCTTGTAAAAAGTTTTTTAGTTCGTGCAGGTATAGTACTGTACTTTATATTGAGGAAGGCTAGGCCTAAGTCTTTTAGGATTGTATCACAAATACTAATAAATTTTAGAAAATATACGAAATATATACATATCACAAATACCATAAATCATTCAATTCGGATTATTCACCGCTCTACAACTGAATGATTGATCACTGAGAAAGGATATCAGTTACCCGGCTCACAGTACCTATGTGAAAATGTATAGAGACGAACGTAAAAAACAGGAAAATGTTTTGATTCTTGACAATACTGTTAGTAACCGGAATACGAATTTAACTAAGTTTTCCCGTGGCTTTACTTATATTTATATAGTGTAATATTTTTTTCGTAATAAATAATTCGGTTAGTTGCCTGATAAACAAACTTCTAATCTCTTTTATAATACCTAGTAGGATGATCATCTATAGTATACTATTTTATTAGCAGCTCAAACTTTTATGTCTTCTTTAAAAAAGAAACAACAAAAGGTTAACTTTATTTTGCAGCGTCACAGTACCGGTGTACGCAGTACGCAAGTAAATCCAAGACTCAATTTACTAGCGCCATTTTTAGCACATTGTACGGTTGATGTTGACAAATTTATTCAACCTTTCGTACATTTAAATCTAACCACGGACCATTAATATTACCCGTATCACAATTTCTCAAATAAATCATACGTTTGACATAATCACTGCGAAGGGACAGAAATATTGAAGCAAATTTTATTTGCGTAACTAAACGATGAAATATGAGACCAGTCGTATTCAGTATCTGAAGAGGATTTTCAAAAGGAAAAGTTTGCAGATGTAACTGCCATACTCTTAGTCGTTACTAACATAATTTTTTACTAAAGTAGGTTAAATTACCATTAAATGAAGTATTTTGAATTTTATTAAAATAATCCGATTTTAATATAAAAGCTCAGTAATCGAAACATGATTCTTATTAACTTTGCATATTTTTTTCTCCAAAATAAAGTTTAATGTCAACTCATTGCTCTTTAATATAGGTTGGTCGAACGCGCTCGTAATGTAAAGGCAACCTGGAGTTAATTAAAAGTTTGTAATTAATTCAGAATCAATTTATTTAGGATTTATAAAAAAAAATATTTCTGTTTTGATCACGTCTGCTAAATTTAAAAGACAGATGAGAGTAACGTTCGCTGTGCAAGTTCACTCTGTTGCTACTTTCTGATATCAATATTGTTCACTGCCGAATTCATCCCAACTGAATCATTTAGTCAGTTTTTTTTTAATATTGAAAGAGATAATATATTGCTGTGTGATTATTTCGACAACATTAACTCACGTTGAGGCACAATTTATGCAAACATAGTCGACTTTCGGGTCGGACAGTTTGTTTTATAGTATCATATTTCTATAGTTGCACAAAGACTTGCGTGACGTATTGCCGGGCGGAGCTCGTTAAACTGTCATGGCTGACAAAGCAGATTGCCTAGTTACTTTACAAATAAAACTTACATCTATGTTTTGAATGTATTACTTAGTTTTTCTTTTGATCTCATGGAAAAGTTTTAAGTGTTTTTGTTGTGCATTTACATTATTTATCATATTTTATGTGATAAAACAGTCAAAAAAAAAGTATGTAATGATAAGTTTCACCATTAAACAAATGAGGTTGTTTGCTGTTGGGATGATCGGTTCACTGAGCGATCGGCCCAATGAGATTTGTTTTTCCCATTGGACAGATTGATTCTATCGATTCCCTTTGGACCGATTGACCCATCGATTGATATCTAAATTGGGAAACACCTTTAATTTCGTTTATCAGTATTTTTTATCGTTTATATTAACCTTCATAATTATAACCTTCATTTATTGTTACGATGTATTAGAAGTTTCTCGAACTTGCAGAAGCTTACTGAATTCAATTGGATGTGGGGAAAATTGGAATACATTCGAAACTTGTTTGCCTATGGAAACTTGAGAACAAATTTGCCAATCTCGAACAGTACAATCGAACTCATGAATGCATATAACTTCGGATAAAGTTACGAAATTGTGTTAGGTTATTGTGTTACTTAAAACATATGAATGTACATACAATTTCTTTGATATTCCTTTACATTATAATTGGAAATCAGTAAATTGCATGAATTTGCATGTTATTCGTTAATTTCAGTTGATTCCGGATAAGTGAGAACTAGGTAATCCTGACGGACGACCTCCATAAGCGAAAAATTCAGATTAGATAGAAACCCCTACAAGCGAAAATAATATCGCGGTCCCTTGGACTTTCGCTTATTCAGGTTCGACTTTATTCGTAGACTCCTAAAAATTATTATTACTTAGATAAATAGAGAAAATATCCACAAAAGGAAATTCTCTTCATAAGCATTAAATTAAACGTCTCTGAATATATTCACAACCGTTGCATAGAGTCATGTTCTAATTATGTTTCAGTGTTTTGGTGTTTCGTAGTACACAGATATAAGTTTAACAATGTTCTTAGCAGCTAAATACGTGTGTCAGAAACACGCCCGGTACATAATGAGAGTTTGAATTATTAATCAACAGTGTTATATAAGTCCATATAAGAGCGTCAGTTGTATAATGCAGTACAGGGAAACAAACATTTATTTTTAATCATATAATGTACTAGTACGTATTTATTATTATCTACCAGTAAATATGAGATTCTTACGGCGAAGGTAAACATCGTGATGCAATCTACACATATCTGAGAAGAAATTCAATGATAATATTATGTGTGAAGTCAAACAACCCATACTTTTCCAGTGTGGTTGACTATGGCCTAGTCACCCCTAACTTGGGGTAGGCTCCGAGCCTCTCAGTGGGGACGTGTAGTGAGCTGATGATGATGATGAAAAATGATGTAATATTTTATAAATAGGACAAAATTAACAATTATATGAATCGCAATATCATTTTGCATTTTAAATTATACATTCAATTTACTAGAATATTGACAATTTAAATGGGATAACATTTTGTGAGAACATCTCCATTAAAGAGCTATTTGTGAGTCATTATTTTAAAATATTTATATGACGGGCTAATTAATTTTCATACAAAAATAGCGATCAAAATTTGTCTCAATTTACTGGAAATTCTTCTTAATCTAATTTTTTTTATCTCCTTTTTTAACTCTCCAACGAATAATTCCAGTCCCACTCGAATGTTTTTTTTTTTTTTTTTTCATGAATCGTTCATAAAACGAATCATCAAAGAAAATGACAAGTATTCGTATAACTCTGTTAATTTACATTGTCTGTTGTACGTTGCGTTGACAGCTGTCAAAATGTACAAAGGTTTTAATGGTAAAATGTTTACTTTTAAATTAAAAACTAACCTATAAGTGTTATTTACAGCCAGACACAAGGATTATATCGTAACAATGTGACCCGAATAATTCAGGTATTACACACGACACGAGCAATCTATGTCAATACAAAGTTCAATAAATTTTCAATTCACTTTATTACCGCTAAAAGTATTTGTTAAAGTCTGACTTCGACACTATTAAATTTTCTACAATCTATAGACTTAAAATTGACGCCATTTTTTTTCTTTTTTTTTTTACAATTACTCGTAAAAGTAGGGCAATAGATATTTTAAAAAATTAAAATAAATCATTTTTATCTGCTCAACAAAAATCTCATAGATCTTTTTGAGATTGCAAAAGAGGCAATTTGGTTTAATTATGTCCACCAGGTCAGATTACTTTGTCGGTCTATAATTATGACACTTCGAGCAACAATACAAATTAAATGTAATAAAATCTGAGGCGATGGAACCTAAAACATAGCATTTAGAACTTTGTCACCGAAAGCTATTCTCAAAAATGAACTTACAATAACTAAAGTGAATTCAGAGATAAGAATTGTTACGTAATTAAATGCAAATTAAATATGCAAATATTATAAAAGCCTATAGTTACTAATAGGGGTTCAAATTGTTTACCAAGAACTTAAGTTCCAATTAATAATCTCGCATAGTGAACTGTAACAATGGCGAAAGTTTTATTTACAACGGACTTAGAACTCGGTCTGCAAATATCCGTTTCCACTGAACTGTTTGTTTATTGTCTCCGCCTTTGTTATTGGAATATGTAAGGATAGGCAAATGTGAATTAAAATCAAATATCTTTAGAACATGTTAAATTAAATGCATTATAAAATTATTTTCAAAAAAATAGACAATTCCAAATATAAAATTAAAAAACGACAATAACATTTTCATAATAAACACTTTATACATATATAACACTGGTCTGCAAAAAAAATTTTTTTTTCTCTCCTTCAAATGTTATGCAGTTATCTTGTCTAATACAACAATACTGAACATAAATATATCATTCAAAGTTTTCTAGCACGTCTATATTCTTTGGGATGGAATTTTTAAGAAAAACAATTTTTTAATATCAAATTTTTATTATTCATATAATTACTTAAATAATGTTGGATGTACACTATTACACAACCTTTAAAATGCATATGACAATATCATTACTAGTTGTCAATCCCATTTTACTTAGTCATTTTTTTCTTTTTCATATTTTATAATGGAGTTTCCTGATAAATCGACCAACAAAAATCTACAAGTATTGCTTCGGACCATTTCCCGTTGTGTCCTCTCTATGTGCACAATATCGTGATGAAACCTCTCACAGTCTTCATCTGATACTGTTCTGAGATTTGGTGCGAAAAATTTTAAGTGAGAGTGCAAAAAATGAATTTTAAGAAACATGTTACTTTTTTGAGCCTTGTAGGAAATGAGAAGTTCTTGTTTGATTTCCTGGTAGTGTTTGTCTTTTGCGCGACTGTCCCACTCACATAAAAAAACACAAAATTTGGTATTTACCATTTGGTGATTTTAACTGGACTGCAATGAGGACATCCTCATTGCAGGCCAGTTAAAACTGCTAAAACTTTTAGATCAACACAAATGTTCTATGCGTATTGTGAATTATTGATTTCTTGCAGTAATAACATCATATTCCCATATAATTTTCTTTCATATTCGCTTAAAAAAGCGTCAGATAATATTTTTTTCTCTCTTTCTATCACTGCACACCGTTTATTTGTGTGCAAATACAATCTGAACCAATTAAAGTTGCTTTAACGCGAGAATAACATACTATAGTAATATTAGTATAGCAAAAAATCCCATAATTTCTAAAAATCTAAAATCAACATTAAAAAAAAATTAGACGTGATAGCATAAAACGAAAAGCAGATATAGATTGAGGATGGTAAACTCTTTAAACAGATCATACTTTTATTCAAAGGAGGATTTCGTTGCAGACCAGTGTAATTATTTGTGCACATAAAATAGGTGTAAAAAGGTTTACACAACTGTTTTTTTTACATAAACCGTAAAATAATCTGCGTACAGAGCAGATATTTTCCGTTATTGAAAATTAAAAAAAGTTTTTTTTTAATATAAAATATTCAAGCCGTCTATTAATACAAGAAAATAGCTTAATTACTTTATAAGTTCGTGTCCCCGCGATGTCTGTTTTTGAAGTCGTAATTAAAGGTTCCTATAGAGGCTTTGAACTCTATTTATCCTAACAAAGCTACCTAAGCATAATCTATTATTAGGGTTAAAGGGAAACACTCAAATGAAAGATTCTTTTTCGGTTTCAAGTATATTTTTAAATAATATAAATATTTAATGCGATTTTAAAACTTTGTATCTCTAAAAGGAATACTGTAAAACTAATTCTCTTAGATTATAAAAATCTTAGTTATACAGTATTTTAACAGACTCTTGGTAAAATGAATTTGTTTTAGTTTCTGTCTAACCTATTTTACAAAGTATAAGTAAACCAAATTCAATCTGCAATACCATTTGCTTTACAAAACAAATTTTAGAAACTATTTAAAAAAAGATTAAGAAACGTAATCTATATAAATAGGTAAAAGATAAACAAGAAACAAATTCAATATCTTTTCAATCTGCACAGCGCTCGATATTTGCTTTGCTTTAAACTGTTTCATACTTTTATATTAAACTGTTTATCTTACCTGGCTTGACTTGCTTTCAATATGTATATTGTAAGATATTTGATGCAAAAGTATTTTAAAAGAATTAAACTAACAGCGAAATAGTGAATTTAACTCTACTTCATAATAATCCTCGCTGTAGTATAAACTCAAACCGAACGTAAATAAACAAAAATGTCAGACGTTCCGCAATGACGGATGGAAAGAGACTGCCTTGAGCAGCAGCGCACGCTTCCTTATAAAACCTTTTTTTTGTGTGGCTACCCTCAACAGTCCTAACACGGCTTCTCCTGACATGAGACCGTCCTCGGGCTCGTTCTTCCAGCATCTTCAACACTGGAATTCGTTTGTAACAATGGCATAGAGTCTTTCGATACCAGCTCGTTGGCAGGCGCTATGCGGGCGCGCTGCTCGCGACAGGTGCTGCACTGGCGCGCTGCTCGCGACAGGTGATGCACTGGCGCGCTGCTCGCGACAGGTGATGCACTGGCGCGCTGCTCGCGACAGGTGATGCACTGGCGCGCTGCTCGCGACAGGTGATGCACTGGCGCGCTGCTCGGCGACAGGCACCGCTCAGGCGCGCTGATGGTAGACAGGCACCGCTCAGGCGCGCTGATTGTAGTCAGGCGCGGCTGTGGCGCGCTGCTTGTAGACAGGCACCGCTCAGGCGCGCTGATTGTAGACAGGCACCGCTCAGGCGCGCTGATTGTAGACAGGCACCGCTCAGGCGCGCTGATTGTAGACAGGCACCGCTCAGGCGCGCTGATTGTAGACAGGCACCGCTCAGGCGCGCTGATGGTAGACAGGCACCGCTCAGGCGCGCTGATTGTAGACAGGCGCGGCTGTGGCGCGCTGCTTGTAGACAGGCACCGCTCAGGCGCGCTGATTGTAGACAGGCACCGCTCAGGCGCGCTGATTGTAGACAGGCACCGCTCAGGCGCGCTGATGGTAGACAGGCACCGCTCAGGCGCGCTGATTGTAGACAGGCGCGGCTGTGGCGCGCTGCTTGTAGACAGGCACCGCTCAGGCGCGCTGATTGTAGACAGGCACCGCTCAGGCGCGCTGATTGTAGACAGGCGCGGCTGTGGCGCGCTGCTTGTAGACACGTGCAGCTGCGGCGCGGTGCGCAACACAGCTACATAGTAGGACACAAGACCCGACCAAATCGGCATCTATATCAATAATGGTGTCCTCGGTTATTTGATCATAACTCTTTATGGTTTCAAAACATTCGACACATGACCATGCGAGCCATGACATCAGTGGCAGCCCGCAGTATGCCAGATGCTGAACGTCCCGCAGTCCGTTCAATGCCTTAATTCACAAGACCTTGTACGGCAAGCGTCCCGCAGTCCGTTGCCGATAGGAGCGTCCCGCAGTCCGTCCTCTACATGATATTAATGGCAAACGGCAGTTTGTCAGTCGTGAAGATACCCTAGAAGCATCTCCTGATACAGAGCGTCTCATATTCCGTCACAATCGTACATCTGCAGTTGGGTATCCCGCAGTCTACGCAACGCAGAGCATCTCGACAATACATGGACAAAGCAAACTGAACTAATAAAGGGCATCGATGACTATTACGACATAATGACATACGTCTGACTCAGGTAATGGCTTAACATGCTCAGCGCAACCGACTAGCCTTACAAGTTCACTTTAAAATGAAAAAATCATGTTGGCATGTAACGTGTTAAATCTTGCCACGACTCGGCTTTACCTGACCCTCACTAATAAACTGATCGAGGTATTCAAATTCAGTATTTAGTAAAGAACACATCTTTAAATTAATTGAAAAGTCTGATGTTGACTTATTTGGCATCAAAACTTGAAATATAAAAATATTGGTTCGATCTTACCGCAGTACAAATTGAATAGATCGCGTCCACAATCCTTTCTGCTGTGAAATACACAGACAGCGCGTGAGCCTCACTACTCACATATTCCCATGCAGAATACACGGCTTGGTCCACGCTACCCATGTTTCGCGAACACTGGTACGACTTTGATATCGACTCAACTTGCTACGACTACAACAATTATCACGGTAACGATCTGACATTTTTCTCTTTGCATTTATTTTCACGAAAATGCAAACACAAACACAGAGTGAGCAAAGTGGATAGAATCACGTGGATCCTATCCCACTTCTGATGTAAGATATTTGATGCAAAAGTATTTTAAAAGAATTAAATTAACAGCGAAATAGTGAATTTAACTCTACTTCATAATAATCCTCGCTGTAGTATAAACTCTAACCGAACGTAAATAAACAAAAATGTCAGACGTTCCGCAATGACGGATGGAAAGAGACTGCCTTGAGCAGCAGCGCACGCTTCCTTATAAAACCTTTTTTTTGTGTGGCTACCCTCAACAGTCCTAACAATATTTTAAAGAGAAATAAAAGTTTTGCATCCCTTTTTAAAGAAATTTCGTGAAAGCGAAATTTAACACGTGAGTTAACGATAATGTGGAGAAGAAGTGCAGAAAGCGTAAAATGAAATATAAAATAAATCTTTCAGTATGAACTATGGTCGAATTTAAAACACTGGGCGACCACTAATAAATTAACTACTTAGACACAATTTGTTATATCTGTTTCAAAGAGGAAGGTATTTTTTTATATTGAAAAAGTTAACGCTTGACCACGATCCCAACCGATGAGGTGATGATGTGGTCTAAAGATGGTACGCGCTAGCTTTGTAGATGCCTATTCACTCTACTCTTGAAGGCCCCCACATCGTACTTGGACGGAAAAACTGACGCCGGCAACTTATTCCAATCCTTAGCAGTACGCACAAAGAACGATGATTCAAACTTTACTATAATACAATACCAATGATGACAGACAATGAAGACCATAGTATCTTAGTACAGTAACAACATCGAAGCTTTACATTTTATGGTTAATATAGTGATTTTTATAGAACCCGAAATCCTCTTCACAATACATACCTTAACCACTAAGCTATGATAGTGTCGTTTATATTCGAAGGCATTTTAGTTATAATAAAGTTGACGGTGTGGCCGTGTGCGCTATTTCAAAGTAAATAACTTTGAATATAATTTTATCACGATCAGGGGTATTGGCATACTTTACATGTTAATATCGTCATTTCGGATTAACGTCAGCCGTGTCACAGACATTTTCGTGCATACAGATTTTCTAAATAAAATTATAATACAAGTTTTTATACTTAAGTATGGACACTTTAAGTCAACAGTAGCTAGAAATTTCGAATTTACGTAATAACTAGTCGATAATTTAATTAGTAAAGTTCGTCTGCTTATGAAATTCTGCTGAATCGAATGACAATTGTAAAATTAATTCAGTCATTTGGGCTACTGACATTCACTAGAAAGTAGAAATAAGAATTAATATACATACAAACCCACATAAAAGATTTATTCTTAAATATAGTTATTATAAAATAAAGGTTGTCGGGTCGCGGTGATTTAAGTGATGAATATAAACTAAACAGGACATTATTACCGCAAATAACATTAAAATGCTTCTCAGAATTTAATGGACTACTGTAAGAAGTTTTAATATTACCATTAAGACTGAGAGGAATTTGAGAGTAATCCTGTTTGATGTGGTGAGGTTTTATTTGAGAAAATTAAATTGTTTTGAAGCTTGATTCCTAAAAGTTATTACTTGCAATGGAAAAACTGAAACATTATTTTTTTTTCATGTTTTTAGTGGATAAATACAAAACTAATCAAATGTTCAAAATTTATTTACAAATTCCAGATAGAATCTTAAACTATTACCATTGTTGATACCGATTTTATAATAAAAATAAATAAAAAACATGGAATTCGGTATTAAATAATTCAAAAACAAACTCAATACTGTATTCTACATTGAATTTAATTCGAAATCTATGATGAAATACTTTAAAATATGTATTTAAAGTGGCAATGAATTGTCAATAGAACGTGATATTTATTTCGAATTTATTTTACATGAGTTTTATTTTAACGCAGTCATATTTTAGTCTTTTTCACATGCAATTAAAATGAAGCACACTTAATTTGCATGCATTCAAAGTAAAGTAAGACAAATTACGCAGTTTATTGAAGGCACAGTCAACAATAAATCTCTTCCGACGCGATTTACGACCAGCCTCCTGCCAATTTCAAATGTAATGAAGCGTGCCAAATGCACAACCCAAGCGCAACTCAACTATGTCCCATCGAAGCCGCGACTTCAAACTAATTTATTAACACCGATTTGTTGTGTGATTCAGTAAATTGTACAATTACATTTTACTCTTAACATAATAGCAAATATAACAGCAACATAACTACTCAGAGGGGTAAACAGAGACCATAGACTTCTATTTGTCGCAGTCGACACACCTTTCTCGCCTCTTCCAAATTCATACATCTACGCGATATACTTCGGTTTCAGTTGCAATAGCAAATGGAGCAAAGTATTATCTGAACTAATAGCTAAATATTACCAATATCTAAAATATTGTATGTGTACTCTGGGCAGGACATGTTGAGAGTTGAGAGAATGGGTAAATGGAGGATGCCTATGTGTTTGTAGGAGAAGCCAGTCGGTCCTAGAACGCCTTTTAGATCGAAGGTAAGATTAAGGTTGACGTGGAACTAGACCAACAGAACATCGGTGTCGAGGATTGTAAACAAATATCCAACGTAGAAAAAAAAATACTAACAAACACACCAGCGGATATAGAGTCCTACCTATTAATGATCTGTGTTTTGAAAATGAGCATAAAACATTTTAGGAGGAAAGTATGAGGCTATGAGATTTGAGTCTCTTTGAATATAAAATACAGCTGAATTTTTAAGGTATAGAGATTTACGTTGAAGCCAATTAATTTGACGTTCATTTGATCCGCAGCAGCACGTTAGATCTTGTTAAGTTATTCTTTTGTTATTCTGTAATATCGGATGAAGAAGAAATTACAATATCTTACTTCAAATATAATGATATTCCGATCCGCTTTAACGTCATATTACAGAATATGATCATAACATACAATGTTGTATTAAAGCCTTAATAAAATGTTGCTGGATTTTATCATAATTGCTTACTTTTTATTAATATTGTAAAGAGTAAAGAGATGTAATTTTTTTCATTTCGTGGGATGAATTCAAATATTTTTAATATTAATTTTCTATCAACCATAATATACAAGTTAACATCTAATATATAAAATTCTCGTGTCACAGTTTTCGTTCCCGTACTCCTCCGAAACGGCTTGACCGATTCTCATGAAATTTTGTGAGCATATTCAGTAGGTCTGAGAATCGGCCAACATCTATTTTTCATTTTTTTTTTAACTGCGCGCGGACGGAGTCGCGGGCGACAGCTAGTATATATAGGTATATAGCTAGTCCAAATCTAACGAGCAGTTGCCCGCGACTCTGTCTCCGCGGAATTAAAAAAAACTTAGTACGTAGCCTATGTGTTCTTCCAGTTTATATTTTAAATCTGTGCCAAATTTTATCAGTCAGATCCATTCATCAATCCTTCTAATCTTTCACTTTTATAATATTAGTAAGATTAGTAAGATGGAATTAACAAAACAGAAGAATTTAAAAAATAGAAAAAAGGATATATTGTAATTTTGTATTGTATAGACCGATTGGGATAAGTGAAACTAAATATGATAGCCCACTAACACCCTCTTTTTGTGTTATTTTCAATAGCCATTTTCTATATCCGAATAGGTTTTACATATTTTGACAGAACCAACCGATAGTAGCGCCTCTCCCAAAGGGCTATACATCCTAATATATGTTTTATGTCTTTTAAATTCACATTTTCCTCTTACAAATTCTGTTCAAACCTGAAATTAATTTCAAAACTGTTTAAATTGCACAATTAATTTCTGTATTTTTTTTTGTAAATTTATAACATCTATCTAATAAAAAATATATTGCTAACGCAAAAATTTACGTTGTGTTAAAGAAAAGGTAAATTCAGTATACTTTGTTACAGAGAGTAACGATTTTGATTAAATTCAATGAGGCATTACGTTTTGAACAAACAAAATAATTACCGCTCAGGGTACAAAGGAAAATTTTGTACGAAAATATTTACGATAAACAATTCGGAAAGTAGCTTATTTAAGACGAATTCTGTCTTCCAATTGACTGTTTACATTTCGATATACGTATTAGGGTATACAATCTAACTAGCCGTCGTCAGCGCCTCCGTCCGCGCGGAATTGAAAAAAAAAACTTAATAAGTAGCCCATGTGTCCTTCTGGACTATGTTCTACTTCTGTGCCAAATTTCATCTATATCCGTTGAGCCGTTCCGGGAATATTTTCAAACAAACCAACCATCCATTCATCCATCCATCAATCCATCCATCCATCTATCCATCCATACATCTAAACATTCGCATTTATAATTTTAGCAAGATGTAGAAGAACACTAATCACTCACCTATAGTCTGTCCAGTGTCGGTACCGATTAGATTCAGGCCCGACGGGAATACTTCTTCCAGGAGAGTGATTGTTGGCTGGATTTGCAAATGAATATAAATTAGTATTACTTGTTAAGTATAAATAAATGATATTAATTGATATTCAAATTAATTAAGAACGGCTTAAGTCACTTATGATCTTCCGGTGACGGCACTGACTAGTTTCGGACACGTCGAGGGTCCATCGTCAGGACGAGGGTTTATTTTGAGAACTTCGCTGTAGCGCGCGGTTTAACGGGGTGGAGGGCGTGGGGGTTGCGGCAGCCGTTGCGTGCGCCGGCGACGGCGATGTCGACGAGTTCAAAATTGATGAGTCACTGTTATTGTTGTTAACGTAACGTTATAGATGGACCCCCGACGTGTCCGAAACTAGTCATATGTGTGTTAAGCCGTTCTTAATTAATTATAATATCTCAAGAGATTTAAACAATTGAAATTCATACTCATTTTAAATTCATGATACGTTTAGGTAATTTAATAAAATATGTTTTAAGTTAAAAAAAAAAATAATAAATATTATTTGATTCCCTAAACCACTTCTTTTTCACGACATTACATTAGATAAAATATTGTGCTATTATTTCGTCTGGACAGGTCATAACTAAGATTAAATCTTATACATAACTATGAGCACTGCGACTTTCATTGTTGTAATATATTCGCGAAATGAATATCATTTCTCTTTTGAGTCTTTCATTATTATAAAGTCAATTGACCTTTTCAGTGTTTTTCCGTCTTGTATCGAAAGTCTTTTTTCTTTTTATTTTCTTTAGCATTTTAACAAAGTTATAGTTAAATTTAAAAATTCTCTTCGAAACTCAATGCGGAAATTGAGCCGAAGGCTGATGGCATTTATTAGTATATCACGTCATTAACACTAACGTCACGTAGTTAGAGAGCAAACAAAAAGTAGGCAACAGATTTTCTTTGTACCTGTAACATTTACTAATATTATAAAGAAAATAGTTAAAATTAAAAGTTCAATTCTTATATGAATTGGCATTCTGTTCAAGCTTGTTTTACAGGGAGCTTCCACTACCGAAATACTCTTTTAAAATATTCTGATCTAGCTCGGGTACTTCGGCGATCTGGAACTACGGTTATGCCCTACACTTTGCTGGCACGTGAGCCGTGAAATCATGTTACAAGATGTGCACAATTTCAATAGTAACGAACACATCTTTTATTTTGAATGTTTCTTAATTCCCGACTAATATAAAATCAGATAAGTTAGAATTTTCATCTGTCAAGAATAGTCATTTGCAAAATATCGGTTTCATTGCAATCATAATAAAAACCTTTGCAGTTCAAACTTCTTGTGCCTCTTAATCTATTAAAATATAAATTACGTTCGTAAGCCGTATCCCAGTTAATTTACTGAATCGTTGAGGATTTTATTGTGAGCAATTCGGGACAGTTGCTACAGCTGTCATTAAATTTTACTTCCGGATGTGGCAATTTAGGAAGAGGTGAGAGACAATTTCTTTTGCAAAATGTTTCTATAGGTATGTTCGGATTTTGTAATTTTGTTCCAATCTGCTTTGATCCTGCTTGAGTGTGTTTATTACGTCAGGTGTTAGTTGCTTAGTATAACTATGCATATTTATAACAATTTTGGAAGGAATTATTAATATTAGCAACAACAAAAAATCCTGTTATAAAATAAGTAGGAAACTGAAAACTACAACAACGTATTGGTTGAATAAGTGATAAAGTTTGACGTCACAACTTTGTTAATCTCTAGTTTCGTGTACGCAACGTACAACAAACTAAAATTTAATTTAGCAATCAACAGTGAAATTGCTACGCGCCTTGTTGAACTATTATTTGAAAACTATTTTAATTAAATTAGCTTCTTGTCTGATGAAATATGATGAACTTAATTAAACTTTTTAGAGATAAGTTACAGATAAGATTCTGTAGAATTTCTTATTAGTTAAAGAATGATAATTTTATAGTTTTTTTACCAATTTATTTAAATGGGACAGTTTTTAAAAATGCTTTATTAGATTCAGAGACCTTCTTTGGTTCGTTACGTCTTATTCAACGAAGGCCATCTAAATTCTGTAAAGTAGGGGTGGCCAACTAGTCGATCGCTACTATTAGTCCAGTCGATCATAGCAAGGCAAAAATATAAATACGCACAACATAAGAAGAGATGAGGATGCTCAAAAGCAATTCTAACACTAATATAAAGATTTACTAGGAATAATAATCAGTTTTAGAATATTCCTTTTAATACAGTAAAAAATACATAATTATGATCTGAACTAAGCCGTTTCATTTAAGGTTTTAAGAAGTTTATAATTGGTAGGTTTCATCATTAAACAGTTGTCTCTGATCAAGTTGGCCACCCCTGCTGTAGAGGGATGAATACTGAGGACTGGTTAGATAGGAAAATGATACAGACGCGAGCAATTAACAAGGTTAGCACTGTATTATAAATAAAATAAATAAAATTAAAATAAATAAAATAAATAAAATAAATAAAATAAATAAAATAAATAAAATAAATAAAATAAATAAAATAAATAAAATAAATAAAATAAATAAAATAAATAAACTAAATAAAATAAATGAAATAAATAAATAAATAAAATTCATTTTCTAAATACCAAAGATTTGAGATCATCACCGTAAATCGATTTTAAAGCTCCGTTTTGTCAATGGTTTATAAACCCGTATATCTGTAGGATCACGTAATGCAAGTTAAGAATTTCAGATCATGTTTCTAGTCGTTAATTTATATATTAATTCATGTATTTATTGAAAAAAAAACTCAATTCAGATAAGAAAGCAAACGATTACTTATATCAAATACAAACAGCTTTTTGTACTAATTCCTTTAGTTCTTGAAACATAATGGACTAATGATTGTAATTGTCACAAGCATTTACCGCACTCTTGGTGCCGTTCTCTGTTCGTGACATTTGAACAAAGGTAAGTATAACAAAGCGCTATAATTACGCGGCTACAGCACTACTAAGAGGTTTCAAATAACTACAGTCCGTTTATTGCTTCTGCTAGTTAAATCATTGTGTTATTACAAATCAATAAAACTTAATATATATTTAAGATTCAATTAAATCTTGCTAATATTATAAATGCGAATGTTTAGATGGATGGTTTGTTAGAAGGTATGTCCAAAACATCGTAACGGATCTCGGTGAAATTTGGCATATATGTAGAGCAAAGTCTGGTAGAACACATAAGATACTAAGTTTTTATTTAATTCCGTGTGGACGGAGCCGCGGGCGACAGCTAGTAAGTCATAAATTTCGCATACATTTAGTTATTATGATTCACAATACGAAATGGGAATTCATGGGTTTATTAAGGTTTAATATTTAATACCATTTAAGTAATACGTCAAAGTTCATTAAGGTTATTATCCTATGTTGTACAAAGCAGAGGCTAATCATTGAATATATTAACATGAATCTTGGTGAATTGATTAATTAGTTTAATTAGCATATCAATGCAGTGTTTCCTCAATCGTATGTAATTACTTGTCAAATCAACATCGTTCATTGAATTGTTATTAATCGCAGGGATTAAAATAGAGCGGCTACACTCCAGATAATGTAGGACCCGAAAGAGTTGCTGCTATCGCTGATAGTTCCCTCAGAAAATATGTGATACTAACTTAGGTTAAGAAAATGATACAGGAGACAAAACATGAAAGGACAACTACAGTATGTTAGAAATTTCGTGATAATCTTTTGATATTTAATGTTGAATATGTTTATCAGTCTTTAGTTATGTTAATAGTCAAACCTCTCTTAGATCTAGGTAGCTTCACGTTTCATTAATGGCTTTGCATTGGTGGCGCTCAACGTGTTTGAAACAACTAATAGAAAAAAGCTACTAACTACAGCATGTTTATAAAAGTTGTTTGATATTATTTTGTTTAATACATTTTCTTTTTAAAAAATAACATTAGATAGCTATGGCATTGGATATCGAATTAATATTAGGTACATTAGTAGGTTTTACAAACCGAAAAATAAGCGCTAACAATAAATTCACCTTTAAATCTAAAACTATCTAGAATAATTTTAGTTTACATTTACTTTGTACTATGAAATAGAATTTAACTTCGGTACCTCACAGAGTTTAGTTTTACATGTGTATGGACAAAGGAACGGTATTGAATTTAAAGCACGTACTTTGAAAATTATGCTTTGGTAGCTCGTTAGGTAACTACATATTCCCGGAGCTCGAGTGCCATCAAACAAGTCAAATTCAATGGAAATAAGAAATTTTATTAACACACAATTTTATGTCACTAGCTGACAATGTTCTTTATATATGGATTTATTTTGAAAAGTTTTGTGTTTGAATTAATTATACAAGCCTGTCTGTGATTACAGCTTTATAAATGTAAAATTATATTGAAAATTTGCTTATATTTTCTCATTTCTATTGTGTTCTACTAAAAGTACGAGTATATACTTTTAGAAATGAAACTATGTTGAAAAGTTTATCTTCTTCTTCGTCGCTGCAGTCTTTTCAGACTGGTCGTGGTCATCAGGTATCAGTGACCCGCTGTACTAAACGCCGCCACTCCTCTCTACTCTCTGCCTTATTTGTACATTCGTGCATGGGGACAGCTACAGCCGCTCTAATCTGGTCGGTCCATTTCATGAGCGACCTTCCCCGTGGTCTGGTGCCCTCCAATTTCCCCTGCACCACCAAGCGCTCAATAGACTCGTCATTACGCCTGCAGACGTGACCAAAAAAATGTGAATATCCGAGTCCGAACAATGGATGACAGACGCTGCTTGATACCAAATTCTTCGAGGATTGACTTGTTAGTGTTGTGAAAAGTTTTTAGGTACTTTCAAATATGTATATTTTAAGGATCTTCGACAGCGACTTGAATTGTGTTGCATGTATGTGAAAGTGGAAAACATACTTCAAAAGAAGCTAAAATAAATAAGAAAAGAATGAAAGATAATGGAAAACAAAAACAGATAATTTCTCCCAAAACAAGTATCAAGATTAAATTTTTCTTAATTTTGACATTTTTAGAAAAAGTTTAAGAAATCAAGACAAATTAAATCTATAAATGTTTCGCATGTAACATTACTATGAAAATAATTTAATAGTAACATTGTTTCAATTAAAATGTATTCAGACAATAAATGTAGAATTTTCGGAACCAAGCTATTACATGATAATTTTGGCATATACTGCAGTGACCCGTATTTAGTTCGGTGTAATTACATAGAATTAAATGTAAAACATATTATTGCAACGTGCCACGGATACATCGTTCATGTCGAGGAATAATAACATTAACTATAAAATGAAAATTCCATTAAAGGTTTATCGTTAATTGACATCGGCATTAGAATGCCGTTATGAAAATGTTAATATTTCAAAACACGTATTCGCGATGTGGGGATGAATAAAAAAACAAAATAATTAAGAGCACATGTTTTATAAAATGACCGAGTTGTTTTTGTTTCTTTTAGTTTGTTTATAATTTTTTAAAACATAATATAGTAAGGCCTAGTAATTGCCCGTGACTTCGTTCGTGCGAAATTAAAAAAATCTGCAAATAAATATAAATATAACCTATGTCACACCGGGATAGTTTAGCTTCCTACCAGTAAAACTCCGCTGCTCGTTTGCCCCCTTCTCTTATAAAAAAAAGCATTTTTTTTAAATTAGTCAAGCAGTTTAGGATGCAGAAGTTTACAATACTACAGACGTAACATAAATATAGCAAAAAAAGAAGTAGGTAACCTTATTACGAGAAATATGCAACACGCACTTTATTTGAAAGTCTATTACAGTGACGTGACTTTTCATTACCCCTTGTGTAGAGAAACCGAAACAAAAGACAAAAACGTACATTTCTTAGTAAAAATAATTACTACTGCTGCTTCCTGAGCTTTGTGTTACTGAGAAATGGAATAATAAATTATATAATTGTATTTAATTAAAGCTAGTTATATTTATAAGTGAAGGTAAAATAAGGTTCTTATTTAGAAACGGCAATAACAAATCATAATTTCAATGGAAATATAATTTGTAAAGTTTACCATGAATAGAAAAGTGAAACTGCGTGTCAATAGCAGAAATGTCTTTCTCTACAAAGTTGAGAAGTTAAACGTCATGGGCGGTTTTGTGTCGTGTTAAAATTAAAGAAAGTTATTAATTATTTTCAAGTAAATAAATTCCATCATAGAACTTATTACTTACGATAGGAAGTAAATAATTTAATAAAATTTACATTTAAATTGAAAATTGAAATTGACTAAGTGAAATAAAAACAATTTAATCCGTGACAAAAATTATCAAATCACCGGCAACTTCCCAGCGAAGGTAAATCGATTTACCCCTCGTTTATATTGCCACTTCTTCACTTTATTGAAATGATTTCATTACATCATACTTGTTCGAACGACACATAATTAAAATTCAGAATATTAATTCCAGCGTACATTTAATTTAACAGTTTACTGCGCACAAAATCAATACATATACAAGGTATTCCAAATTATTTCTAACAGTTGCTTGGATTTTCATGACCCCACAAGATTTATTTTATAAGGCTTTTAGTGCAATTTAGTGTTACAAATGTTTTCTGATAGTATCATTAGGAAACGAAACGATTAAGAACAAAAATATAAGGAAGAGAACCCGTAAACTAACATGTACGTAATGGAAATATAAGAAGAGAGAAATTTGTGCTAAGATGCAGCAAAGAATAATTCGCAACGAATTTTTCTTGGTGTTTGATAGTTAATGTATAGTATATATAGTAACTAATTTATGATATTTATAAAATGTTCTCATTTCTCTCTTACCCTAATTTGACACTACAACTTTTACCTTCAAAAGTATATACTCCCAATTAGAGAGAAAGTTACATACCAAAAGTTATGCATTGGTTTGTGGTTAGTTAATAAACAAGTTGTTTAACAAGCCAGAGTCAAACAATGAACGACGCCGTACGTTAGAAGTTCGAGCGTGGAAGTGGAATTTAATTGGAAAACGAGGTCAATACTTCCTTCCTACCTTACACCTAAACTCTTTTAATTAGATTTAAGGTAAACGCGCATTGCTCCTCACTTCGTCCATGCGTCACCGCTCCGCCACGCGATCGCCGCGTCTTCCACTCGCCTCCGCCTCGCCGCTGCCTACTCTACGCCGTCGATGGAGCGGGATAAAACAAGAATGGGAGGACGTGCGGTCCACGACGCGGCTATTGGTTTGATGGCTAATGGAAGCCTTGCATACGTCTTATGGACCGCGCATGTGAGAATAACATAACTTTTGCTAACAAATTTATATTTTTATCCCCTGCCATCAAGGCAAAGGCGAGTACATGCCGCAGCGATCGCGAGGCGGGTCGATGCCGGGTGGGCGACGAGCTGATGATTAGGCGTTAACCTTTTTAGTTGGAAAAGAGCTTGCAATTTTATTCAGACATCTAAATATTTTCATATCGCAACATTATGCGTGAAGAATAAATATACGCTTTGTTTGTCGATGTCTGTCAAGATGTCTGATTCTTATATCATCTTTTATTTCCTTAGTAAGTTTTTTAAAATTTTAGATAGGTAGCTAACTTAATAAGACTATTAAAAAATCGTACCAAATAGGCCTGAAAAGTACCTATCTTACGGTACAACAATTTAACTACATGTAAATTTGTTTTAAAATTTCGACTCCCAGTTTCTAACAAATTTGCATGAGATCATAATATTTTGATATATTATCTTTAACTATAGAGAAAAAGGACAAGACCTACTACCTTTGTATAAAATAAATTCTGCCAATTTTCGCTGGTTGTGGGTAAAGATGACAATCATACATTTGCATTACATTCTTACAGTTACGTATCCTGACACTTATACAAAAAATGCACAAAAGCTAACAAATTAAGATTTTAATATAGGTTTTTATCTGACAGATGGAAAGCTTTGCTTAACAAATACAGGTCCTGTTTATACATAGTCAACGTATATTATAATATGATAATGATCAATACGAGATGCGTCGTAAAATGTTAACATCATAACATCTGTCTCTCGGGAGCTTTACGTTTTATTGCAGACTAAATTTAAATTCTTTTATGCGATTTTAATGGCGTCTAGATTTCAGAAACATTTTCTCATTCTAGGCCAAGGGTAGAGAATTACAAATAACATTCTAAATTGCCCGATAAACGATCAACATTTTTGTCAAATTAAATCAAGACAATTATAAAATAATTACTATTTATTTCAGTAAGGTAAAAATTTGGCACAAATTGAACCCCAAAAATGACTACATTAACACTTAGTCCGGTGTCGGCATCGACTATTACGTGTAATAAAGTCTCAAAAAAGTTAATAATTTAGCTCGAGCTCTACTCTTTTAGCCAGTATTTCAGAAGGGGTTATATTGGCCAGGTACATTATGTATGTATATCCGTTTCATTGTAAGCTTCTGTAGTTTAAACCGCGAAATCAAAGGTGTTAAATACCCCTTTTCCAAAATTAGACCCGAGCGACGAGCCATGAGACTCAGAGGCTAAGCGCCATCTACGCCCGGCCACCTCAAGCCCAGTGAAACTTTAAATGCCTCTTCAAGGCAAACAGTGACTACTCAGTCAGTCACAAAAAAAAAGACTTGCTCTATGAGCACTACTATGAGAAGTGGCTGTCGTGCAAATGGAAATGGTATTTATGTACATACATCTATATATATAAAAGAAAGTCGTGTTAGTTACACTATTTATAACTCAAGAACGGCTGAATCGATTTGACTGAAAATTGGTGGGCAGGTGGCTTAGAACCAGGAATAGGACATAGGATAATTTTTACCCCGTCTTCTTTTTTTTTTATTCTGCGCGGACGGAGTCGCGGGAAAAAGCTAGTTGCTTGTAAAAATAGCATTCACGAAAGGTCAGTATCGCGCACCTTATCGCAGTAGTGGAAGAGGGTTCTTAAATTTAGATTCGAACTATACCAATTTATAATCAAAGTGCGGATGTTCTTAATCTCATAAAAGTAATTCATCACTTTCCTTGAAGTAATATTTATTTTCATTGCGAATTGAACTAACAGTTTCAGTTATCTTGTTTATTTTTAAATGTTCAAAGATTGAAACGAGCAGACTGCTATGAAGTAATATTCTTTTTTACTTTTAAAATTACTTTTTTGTACTCTTCATTCATCTTGGGACTATTTTTAGACCCATACAAAATGATAAACATAGACTATTATTTTTTTAAATTGTGAAATAGCAAACATTGCCTCATTCTTAAATACCATCGTAGAATCATGATCGTTACGCTAGGAATCTTCGGAGACTTAATATTTTTAAATGTACTTCCGAGTATTGTACTTCAAAGAACACCTTCCGCGATACTATTTAAGAATACTGAGGAGATTTTTTACTATTGAAATGCGGATACTTGGAAATCACTAGTACAATTTCTATGTTTTTTATTTCGGTATATTTTTTAATGCCTTTTTTTAAATAGGAGCCAAACGAGCAAAGGGAGCAAAGTTACAATCACTGTCCATGCATTTTCCCAAAGCAACAGGAACTGCATATGCGTTGCCAGCTTTTGAGGAAAATATACGCTCGTTTCTTGAAGGACCCTAAGGCGTACTGGTTAGGAAATATCGTCACTGTCAGAGCGTTCCTCAACTCGGCTTTACGAGGCTGGGAATTTTGCCAGAATCGCAACAAAGTATGGAAAGCCAGCATACGAGATGGTGTGAATGGTACTTTGTCGTGTCGTGTTCTGACGGAACTCGGCGCCAGAAATTGTTCGCAGCAATATTTCGTCATATTGGTACAGTCAGTTTTAAATGCAGAGGGAGTTGACGTTCCATTCCAAGGTTGGAGAATCGAGTTGAAGATTAGAATCGCTCGAACAGAAAATGATCTTTAAATGATGCATGACTCTTTCTATATCCATTATAGTTTCTTCAAATCTAAATTGTCAGTAGACCAAGGCATAAATCCTTCTTTTCAACCATGTGTAGCAATTCAAGAAAATGGGGTATTTGAAGTAAAGAGTTTTAAATATCAAATGTATTTAATCATATCAAGTCAGATTACACTCAATTGATATTAAGTCAAGTAATTGTACTCTGTTTCCGTTAAAGCTTCAGTTTAATTTCGTTGTCGCCTGTGAAAACAATTATGCGTACCAACAAAAAACCCCTCCCTAATTGAATTGTGAAGGGCTTGTACTGACGGAAATTGAGTTCATAAAACAATTTAGGCATAAGTAATTGCGAGCGCCGGGCAAATCACAGTGTGGGTTAGGCTTTGTCACGGCGTGAACTCGAGCGATTCAATTAAGCCAATTTGTCTGGTGACGTCACCCCCCTACGTCATCACGTCGGCCTCAAGTAGACACGCAACGGAAATGTAATTTAAGTCCATTAAAGGAATGTGTTCAGTTGTCTACTACATCTTAAGGTTAACGCGCATTACTAAGCCTCGCAATCGCCGCGGCACTAGGGTGGACGAGTGCGAGTCAATCTTTAGTGTCTCTATTTTATTTCTTTTTATAAGCCACATACACCAACACGAGTAGGTCGAAGACAACTTAATGATATAATTTGTTTTAACCTAACTGAATTAGAAAAAAATATGTTTTGAGAGGTTTTAGTAATTTTATCAGACATAACCAAAGATTTGGCGCCTAACCATTGGTGACGCATATCTAATACGTTCTTCACTTAAACTGTCTTAACCTCTACCTATCATATTTCTATAATTACTTATGTCATTATTTTTAAAGTAGTTTCATTTATTTAGTACTAGTTGTCGCCCGCGACTCCGTTCACGCAGCATTGAAAAAAATCTTAATTATTTTGTGTATTCTTTCAGACTATGTTTTGACTATGGGCTGTTCGAGAGTTAGCTTCTAACAAACATCAATCCATATATCCATCTATAAATCTAAGGAAACGTACCTGGAATCAGTTCATTCTAAAAATCTACGAGGAAACAAGCGTATAAGCCGTACATAATGCTTGGCATATCGATTAATTCGATGCAAAGATTATAAAACTTAAGGTTAGTAATTGTGTCAAGTTGCACTAACAATACGATTGTATACAAGAGAGACCGGGTACGATATAGTTACGATCGGATACAATAGTTCGTCGAGAACTTTAATTAATCTATCCGAATGGCATATCGTGTCTGTCAAAGTTGTATGTACAAAGGATTTAGCGCCAGATCTATGAACTTCTATGAACGGAGGCTCTTTAATTGCTGAATCTGGTATTTATTTTCGATTATCAATAAACTTTTGTTATTATTCAAATATCTTTCAATCATTAATATAAATACAGTAATACATTTTTATAATAATACTAGCTGTCGCCCGCGACACCGTCCGCGCGCAGTTAATAAAAATAAATGAAAAATAAATGTTGGCCGATTCTCAGACCTACTGAATATGCTCACAAAATTTCATGAGAATCGGTCAAGCCGTTTCGGAGGAGTACGGGAACGACGGCTTTGCCGCAGTAATAAGAGAGAGAGTGCTGATCCCTGATGCAGCGGGTGCGGGGCATCGCTAACAGCTACCTGCAACTCATTGTTGATAGAGTGGGCTTGAACTGTCCCGTATTAGCCATGTGGATACCTCAACATATGTTGTAATTTTATTTATCTTATTTAATTTCTAAGTTGATTTTATATGGACCATGTGTCAAGTAATAATGTGCCATATGTCAATGTGTCAAATTTTCCAACCGAACCGAAATAAATCAGCGCTGGTGTATCTTGATGTGTTGAAGTGGTATCTTCCGGTATTATATTATTTTACATTGTATGCAAACACTATTAACATTCACTTATCTTTATTTGTTGTTTCCGCTGATTTTTGTTTTATTTTTAACTTTATCCTGGGGTTTAGTTTCATTACGTAAGTTCCACTTTGTGATTACTTTTAGATATTGGGCAAAAAGATAAATGCGATAGAGTGGTGGATGGTAAACATTTGCAGAATTGTTAGTTGAGTTGATTCATATATTCTTTGAGGTAAAAATATTTTGCAATATGTATTCCTACACTTCTCAGATACAGGCGCGATGTTTTGAATTTAGTTTACCTGTTCCTAGGCTAGGCTAATTTAACTACGCTAATTTAATTTTAAACCGCTGACTTTTAAGACAGTTTATCGTTGAAAGCAGAGCAGAGTTAACGCAGTTACCCAAGACTATTGTGTAACGCGAACTAAGTAAAACTTTCGCTAATTACTTGATCTTAACTTACTTTATAAGCTATAACAAAGACCGGTATTAACTTTGTGAATAAAAAAGAAACCAAAAAGTGTTATCTAGTGACCTAGTTACCAAGAATAGATGAATTCTGTAGAGGTAGAGATTGTAAATTAAAATTTGACTCTGTCTTTGATATTTTTTAAATGATTTTCGTAATTGTAATTACAGAAAATGAAGATTCGTCTTGATTCATTTTGGTGAAGCAATAATACTTCCTGTGAATTGAGTTCTAACAAACACCGAAAATCTAATACTAATTTTGACATAATTAACAATGACGATACGAAGGCGATTGTCACAAATATTGGTGCTAGATCTACTGATATTAATCTGTAAAAAAAATTCTTTATAAATTAAATATCACGTTTTAATCCTAATTTAAAGTAAAAGTAGCCTTTAATTTATGACATGTTATCATGACATAATCTTTTTATTATTTTTTTTATCTTAAAGCAGTAAAACTGTTAATTTACTTAATTTAACTATCAGAAGATTTGTTGCCAGTTTTAAAAGAGATATCGTTATCGTAAATATCATAGATTACGTAAAAATATAAGGTTACTTATGATAACATGTCGTTGTGATCAAAACGAAACTGATATGATATGAGATGAAAACTAACATTATAGTCAAGATAATTCTAACATTGATGTACTGGATTTATTTTAACTAGTTGTCATCATTGTTAGAAATTTCTACCAACATTCATAATAAAAGATTCTAAAAGATATTAACTCGTAACTGAGAATTTTTTTAAGGAAAGTACATTTCGTTTCACGTCTTAAATATTTTTTATCAAAAACGTTTGAGTTAAGTTTGAGTAATATACCCATACAATATTACCAAATTGATATAACTTAGGTATCTCTTAGATAACGATGTCCAATAAACAATAAAAGCTCGGCAAAATTGAAATCTTGATACCACTCTAATTGATGGTTGCAGCAATATCAAGAATAATACAGAAAAACAAAACGGCAGAGAATTGAATATTGCTTTATATCACGCAACTATTACTTCACTTAAATCAATACTTTGTTACTCAAAATCGTTCATTTTTGGATGAATAGAGACAAGGACTTTTTTATTTATATCTCAGTTTTTACTCATTTTCCAAATATTTTAAATACGAATGTTTTAATGTACGTATGGATGGATGGAACTTTATTAGAAGGTATCTCAAATTTGGCATAGATGTAGAGCGTAATCTGGAAGAAAATATTGGCTGCAGATTTTTTTTAAATCCTGGCGGATGAAGTCGCGGCCGACAGCTTATTTATAAATATAGCCCGATTCTTGTTAATATAAATATATTTATTGTATCCATTTCAACTGTGCTTTAGGCTTGTGTTTGGATATTGTTTACGTCCACTCGACTATTTTAATAGGATTCGAGCTCACTATGGTAATCTCTAGCCATTAGGTTATTGGCTAATAAAAGTGTTTGGTAGTGAAATTATACGAATAGAATTGTTTGATAGGAAATACTGATAGAAATTACACTATATGTAGATTGTTTAGACATCAGATAGGTCAGATAATAGCTTGTTAAAACGATTTTACGCCGTGTCAAAAGCTGTGACAGAATATTGTCTAACGTATCATAAATTAGCCTAGTTTGAAAACCATTTAAGTATGGGCTTGTACTTTGCATGAATTCTTTTTCCTGTCCTACCTACCGGTTAAAATACTTGTTTTAGAAGGGTACTGTATTTCACTTTTTATTATTAACTTTCTCTTATTTATTTCTATCTTTAACGGTTTTTTCGCTGAAACCAAATAAAAATTACCACTTTCTACTGTAGTCTTCTTAGGTAAAATTCCTTTACGTTGACTTTTACAGCTTCTAACTGTAATTTATTGTACGAACTGAAGTAAAATCGTTTGTCTGAAATCAGAGTATTGTTTGTTTGTGGTTTGCCAAATTGCACTTTATATGAGTCTCGTTTATTCTTAAATCGTCAATAAATGTCAAAATGAAATCTTCCAACTGCTGCAAATGAATCTTGATTTCAAATACTTTGTATCTGAAATCAAGATTCATTTGAATATTACATTATATTACTCTACTGAATTGAAACGAGGTTAACATTTTGTGCGGTTCCATTACTTTTTATAGTCAAAAAATATTTAATAATTAAACTTATGTTACCTTTTTACCTTTTGTCCCTGTTTATATTATCTTGGACAAAACAGAAATAACAATATGTTTTAAACGGAGATTTTGGTCTCGGAAACCTACGAATCTAATTTAAGGATTAAACTTATTTTAAAGTAGGTATAAAGTGCACAATATTTTTCTCGTTTATCTTACAAACGAAAACTGTGAGTTTGTGTAATAAATTTGAAAGTGTCGCAGTAGCTGCGGTATCCGAGGATCTTTTAATTTCATGGTAAGCGAGTAATCTCAAACTGAAACGTGGTGGTCAATTAAAATTGTTAATTACAAATTAAAGTGGTAACTTAGAAAGTATGTATTCTTTGAATATAAAACAACATCGTTACGAAGTTGAAAAAAAACAAAAGAATGTTGTGAAAAACAAAAGGAAATCTACTGTTAAAAGAAGTCGAGTTAGTATAGTCGAGGTAGTCCAGGAGTACATTACGATTCCCACAAACGTCATGAAATCGGAGTTGGGTTGATTGAATATTTACGCTTGACGCGACTCGGTTCCTACCCGGGAATTCCGGGAATCGTTGACATAATTACACATGTCATAAATCATTCCATTCACAATATTCCAAACACTTCATAAGTAATTGATGTTGATGCTTGAATTTAAATCGATTTTTGAATCGGAATTAACTTGAATCGATTAACCTCTTGATCGATATGCGATGGAAAAATAAAGATAGTACCAGTTATTATCATTTGTTATGGTATGGCATGGCATGGTATGGTATGGTATGGCATTGGTTAGTTGTAAATAAAAGTGGTTTTACAATAATATTTAACATTATTTAATTAATTTTATTTTTAACGAAATATGCTATCAATAAATGTGATACTCTAAATAACAAGATTATTTAAAAAGTTTATTATAACTTAATTATATTAAATTACTATTAACAGTAATGTAATAACGACATCTATACATAGAAAGCTGTTATGTACTTCGAAATAAGATAGAAATTTGCTCCATTTTCCAATAAACTTAATTTCAAACTTTCAAATAATACTTAGTAATAATAATAAAAAACAATACATCTTAATAACGTTTAAAGTAAATAATAATAGAATATTGAAAGTTTAAAATTGGGCTCAATAGTTTATTGGGAAACAGATGCTAATTTCATGTTACATTTTATATTTATAACATTTCTAATTTAATTACCTATTTACATAGGCCTTTGTTAATTACTACTTGCGTTTAATCTAAAAAAAATTGTCCATACAATATTATCTTTGAAAAGATTATTCTAATATGACTCAGTTTACATACACTTTACATGTTCCTTAGAAAATAATTACTTTCTTAGGCAAAATGATACAAATTATATTTTACAAGCTAAATGTTAAAGTAAATTTTGTTCTATATACAGTTTATTTTTTTTAATATATACGTGCTTTAATTATTGTGTTTTAATAGTATATATGTTGAAATATGAAGTAATTAATTATACCTAAAACTTAAAGTATTTAACAATCACTTTTTATTTATCTATTTACATATGCTATGTATCAGGGAAAACCTTACTTATTAAGTTGTCAAGTATAATTACATATTATAATTTTCACCGACGTCATCGACTATGAGAAATTGATAGGAGTTTCCTGTAACAAAAAAATAGTTCTTTATTAATAGAATTGTAAACTTTTAATAATAATAAGAAATAATTACAACCTGGTAGTGATTTTTTAGTAAACTTGCTTTGTGACATAAATTTTATGATATATGAAAAATTAACAATACAAGTTATAAAAACAATTCCTAATTAGATAAAGGAAGTTTGTTTAAAACCGCAATTTATAAGGTAATGCTGTAGCATTTTAATTAAAAAATTGCGGTCGTGAAATTTTTTTATGTATTTACTCACATTTATATCTCCTGTTTCGTATTTAATTCTGTAAATCTCGATTCTTCGTCTATTAATTGTAAATTTACATTCTCGCTTCTTGAGTTGAAGGAGGCAGATACTGTTTTATCTTCTAAAATTATATTTTCAATTTCGACGCCATTGTCCTTTTTTCCATTACCCTCGAGTACTTTCTGTTTGAACGACGGCCCTCTATTGAATGACGAGCCTAATAAAGTCTCCTGAATTGTTTCATTGCCGTTACACACCCTGTCAGATTTGTTTGTGGGCATTCGACCGGAATGGTAGCTGTTCCTGACGCCTCCCGTCGATTCGAAGAACGGCAAAACTTGCTTGAACTCCTTTCTAAAGTTTTCATTCAGCCATGCATAAAGGAATGGATTGTAGCAAGTCGATGCCATCGCCATGGAATGTGCCAGGAAGAACGATAAAAAGTAATAATTCCATTCATTCATTTGAGCGCAGAAATCGTTAAATATATTTATAATATTTAGTGGCAACCAAGATATGCCGAATATAGCCACCATAGAGATCAGCATTTTATTCGTTCGTCTTTTTCTATCTCTATCGGCTTCCTCTCTTCTAGTATTCTTTGCACCGGGCTTGGATCGTGCTCTATCGTTAAGTCTTATACTAACACAAGTGTAGCAGACAGCTATTACTAAGAAAGGTATTAGAAACTGAAGTACAGTTGTAAAAACACCAAATATTTTTCTAGATTTATCTGATGGCCAACTTTCTTCGCAGTATGTTTTGTTGTATATGATTTGTATGCCCATAAAGAGGCCATATGGACATGTTACAATCAAAGAGAATAACCAAATAAATACTATTATGTAGATACAAGTATTGAGTTTCATCCGCGGATGGAAAGGATAAATGATAACAAAAAATCTATCTATAGCGATAGAAGTGAGGGTTAGACTTGATATGTATACGCTGGTGCCTTGCGCGTAAGGCATCAGATGACAAAGGAGTCTGCCGAACACCCATTGCCCTATGAAAGTGTACATCGGCGTTAGAGGTACCGCAAAGACACATAGTAATATATCAGATAATGCCAAATTAGTAATGAAAAGGTTAGTCACTGTTTGCATAGCACGATTCCTGAAGACGACATAGCAAACTAGTACGTTGCCGAAGACTCCAAGTACGAAAATAACTGTGTAAAGAATACAGAAAGCGACTTGAACGAATTTCACATCGATTATATCTATCGTTTTATTCGATTTCGGTTCATCTATAACTTCTACCGATTCTCCTGAGAATGTCTTTAGAATCAGTACTCGTCCTCCCAAATAGGATGCCAAAGTCCCGTTGAAATTCATAGCAGCGATTGCATCATATTGGTCCGCGGAAAGCGACACCGCGTCGTTGAATATATCATTATCGGTGAAAAGCATGCTAGCTACGTCATAAACTTTCTTCTATTTGAAACTGCTACTTCCTCGTAAAGCATCTGCGAACAAAAAAGTACATTACTATTACGTCAGCTATTTTATTATTTAGACTTTGTGCTTGGTCACCTAGTAACGTTAAATTGCTTTATGACAAGATAATATCCTAATCTGATTCATTTACCATATAAGTAATAAATAACGTATAATATTACAAAGACAGAATATGCTAAAAAACTATGCTCTTAGCCTAGGTAGGCAGAAACTAAAGATTCTATTTGTCGCAATTCTAGTACTCTCTATAACTTACACTTTTCTAAATCATGCCACTTAGTCTACAAACATATTCTCAGTACAAAAAGACAAATACAGTCAAACCTGGATAAACGAGAAATTCATTAAAAATTGTCCGATTCGACGAAATACCTCCATAAGCGAGAAACTCAGGTTATAGATAAACCTCTATAAGCGAGAGAAATATCGTGTTCTCTTGTACTCTCGCATATCCAAGTTCAACTATAGGTATATTTCTATAATTGTATGTCAGCTTTAAGCATCCCTACTGTTGCGTAGAAACGCGACAGTTAAAATGTAATCACTGTACGAAAACGATCGCAGTCGTAAAAAGAAAATTAATGCTGTCACAAATTAATGGACCGCCCCCGAATCTTACGCAGGCTACAATTTACGTGATTACTCTCGTTGTGAAGGTCTCGACGAATTACACTGGTACAAGTCGTCTATGTCAGCAATATATATGAATGAAATCAATACCATGTTCTAAATTGAACCGATATATTGTAAACAAAAACTTGAGAGGTGTCAAGGGACACCCGGATGGAACGAAGTTCCTTTCAATTAATTAGTGAAGGAACCAATGTTTATTCTATGAATAAAAAACTTAAGTCTTCATAAAAAGTACATTTTATTTCTATGAATTTTCGTTATATATTGTCACGTCGTTGCCATGGTGAAGTAGCGCTCATTCGTCTATAGCAAAAAGTGTCGTGACAACTTTTCGTAAGAATTTTTTCCGTCTAGCCCCCTTTCACAACGCGCGATAAGGAACTTCGTTCCAAAAGGTAAAAATACACATTATACGATAAAATTCGAAATTACTTCAATAAAGTTACTATTTAATAGAAAACAAATATATATAATGTAATTTATATATAATTTTACCTATCTTTAAAGATGACCGAACATTCATATTATGCTTTAAGGTATAGAATTAAATACAAAGTTCTAATCACAAATTTTGTTCAAATCACAGAAAGGATGTTACAGTTACAGAAAGGATGTGAAACATTTTCATTTTTTTGCATTCATACGTTCCAAAAGTAAACCTAGGAACATATATATTGAAGTCAATAATTTTTATCCATTGTTATCATTGTGTGGCATTAGGCAATAAAGCTGATTACAAAACCTTTTTTACTGACCCGATAACATCGGATTCGATAATGGTACTCATATAATATAGTAGTAAAATGTAACACAACATTTGTCATGACTCGACATTTATACAAATGTCACTACAGAGAATTACTGACCTTAAAATTACACGGCTTTTAAAAAAAGGACGACAGAACAACTCGACATGTATGACATTAATTCTTTGTAAAATAACCAAACAGTTGTAAATGGTAATAAAACGTGTGTATTTAGTCTGCAGTGTATTTGGCGCTCCCTAAACATTGCGAATGTTTGAAGAAACAGCGAACAAAAACTTGTTTTAATTGGTCGTAAATTTATTTTCGAAATGGGCCGATATCGTTTGTTCTTGATGTGTTAAATCGGAACACAGGACAATATGTTTTTACACAAGACAGTAGGAAACCGAATTTCATTTTTGAAAAGTTGAATCACAAATATCCTAAAATGATTATCAAAAATATGGAGTTTCAAATTTCATTATTGGAATTTCATATTCTATCTTGATGTTACCAAAATATTGAGAGTTATTCTGCATCAAGAAGTATGTTAACGCAAGCTGACGGAAGTGGAGACGTTACGTCCGGTCCGAATGTGTTACTGAATAGAGGAAAATACATTGACAAAATACACGCAAGAATAATTTCGACAAACTAAAAATTTATTTGAGCAAAATTAATTTGAATAAATTATTTCTTAAAACAGTAACCGGGACATTGTTAAAGTAGCAAGAATATTTTTCGCTGCTACAGAATCTTCTAGAATTTTTTTTTGATATAACATCGTAGCAATTATTATGGATCAGATAATCAAATTCTAAACGTCTCATTCTAAACTTCACATTTATAATATTAGTAAGATTGTATTTTAATAACAACTCACTATGTACATTTGTCTAATGTACACACATACGTACATGCTTCATAAACATTTCGATCTTGAGCAAGTACAAACGTGAAAACCATGCATTTTAGTTGGCCTCGAGCATTATCTTGAGACTTGTATGTTTCACACGTTCGTATTTGCTCTAAATCAAGTTAGTTTATCGAGCATGTACGTGTGTATCAACCATAAGAGTTTTTAGTTGCGACAGGGTATCATCCCATACTCGACCGTATCTAAATCTATGAAACTATCAAGGCTCGTAAATTTGAATTATTCATAACTTCCTGTCCGACCGTAAGTTTTGCATTATACATCTTGTTTTTGTGTCGGGGATTTTCTTACAAGGAATAAATTTAATATGTGTAAAAAAAGTAAACTATCTACTCGTATATAACATTTGTAAACATAAGAACATTTTTAGAAATAAAAAGTTAATTCCGATTAATTAATTTTATCTGGTGGTCAAGACTTAAAGGATAACAAAAGGCCCAAGTATTTTTCAGCTTGGTTACTACACAATTTAACGTAAAACCATTTAAAATGTTGTATTATACAAAGACTTATTTGGTAAAGTTTAGGTCTTGAGTACGAATAAAACATCGAGCAAAAATGTCGAAGATGTTCGCGTTTATAAAACAACAAATATTATATTTAATTATTATAACACTAAATAAAGTAACAGAAGATAAATTTTAGATTTAACATCTTAGCAAACAGTAAAATAAAATGATTCTTATCAACGCAAAGTGAATGTTGAATGATAAAAGAATTCATACACGATATGACATATCAAAACCTGATAAAACTGAAAGCTAAGTGATTTTACAAATTCGTCATATTTTATTGGTAACTATCTACTGCATGTGACTTCGTCAGCGCGCAATTAAAAATAGTAGCCTAAAATGCTCCCGTAAAAATTACCTATATTCCAGTAAAAGTCTCGCCAAAAACGGTTCAGCCGTTTCGAAGATTAGTCGAAACAAATGTGAATGCGATTTTTTTTTATATTACACGCAGACACTGCAATTTTAATAAATGTATAGATTTTTCTTTTTGGTTTAAAAAAATTATAGTTGTGATTAATTCAACAATAACCTGATAGTGAACGACGATTAGTTAAAAGCAACAACGCTAGTCAGCTGAGGATTGTTTGACTTCACCCCTAGTCATCTTTAACTTGCGTAGGCTCCGAGCTCCTCGGCCTTCGGTCCCTCGTCAGCATATATATTATATACCCAATATAGAAAACGACGACTACTCAATATAATCACATCAAACATAGGTTCTAGTGGAAACTTACATAAAACAAATTATTATAGACAAAGAAAGTACACATTCGTTCTTTAAGCCACTTCACTCAGACATGTAGAAGAAAAACTTTATTTTACATTGATCCTATTTGTATATATGTTGCCAGTTATGAGTATAGTTTAATTCTTTATATCTCAAGTCAAAATATTCCTATTGTGTTACTATAAATCGATTTAGATTAAATTGTAGACTATATATTTAGATATTTCATAATGTAAAATCTCTTTAAGCCCCAAGTGGAGTGTTATTGGGATTTAGAGCAATAGTATATGACACTGCTGTATTATCTTATGACATGGATAGTGGATAGTGATAACACCATCTGCCACGCGCCATAGGAGTGAATTTATACTAAATGCGCAAAACTTGATCACAAGAAATTTGACCTTCAACATTTGGCGTATGGACAACGTCACATGGCATATGGGTTATAAAAACGTGACTTAACATATTATTTAGATATTTATGTGATATTTAGTTACAGTAGAAAAATATGCAAATATTTGAAATTAATGCAGCACTATGTTCGTTCGACATAGCATTGTTTTCTGTTTTCCTTAGCTTGAATACGAACATTTATTTTGCATCATCTTTAATCTAAATGTCCTTATTGTTTAAAAGTAAATAAAAAATGAATATAACTTTTTAAATTCAAAAGCACATAATTTATCTTATTTATTAAACTCTTAATTAAATCTTAAGTGTGTACTGATGATACCGGTTAAGTTACTAGAGCTAATGCAATGAATAGCCGAAGTAAATAAACAAAATAACTAACGTTTTTATTCCACGTTCCCACGCTCTTATAAGAAAAAATACAATGAAGATACCGGGATGAGTATTTAACGGAGGAACGGACGCATAAGAATGGCAAATTTTCACTCCTGTGTCTATTAAAGGTAAGCAGCGCATTTGCAATTGCAGCAGCAGTGTTCGCTATTTCGGTGAATTCAGGAACCCACTTACTCGTTTGTCACCTTAGAATATAAAAAACTAACAGATGACATACGAGTATGTCGTGATCACTCTCAACTGTAATCCATCCTTCGATATAAGACCAGTAGAACCGCATTTAATGCATATAAACTGAAGTGTCTCTTTGAGATTACGTGCGCAAAGAAATGCAAAACATCAAATAAATTGAACAAAAAAAGCAGATAAACGGATAAATACAACTATATACTATACACAGATAACATAAGTATATTCGTACCAAAGAAAGTATGGATGGATTGTGTGGAAGAGGATATGCGTAAGAAGGGGGTAAATTCAGATATGACGGCTGATAGAGATGTATGGAGAAGTAGTACATACTGTGCCGAGCCTTCATAGGGATAAGGGCAGGTTGATGATGATGATGAACATAAGTATATTCGTATATTAGATTCCACATCTTACTAATATTATAAATGCGAAAGTTTAGATGGATGGATGAATGGATGTTTGTTTGAAAGTATCTCCGGAAAGGATGAACGGATCTTGATGAAATTTGGTACAGATGTAGAATATAGTCTGGAAGAAGAAATAGGCTACTTATTAAGTATTTTTTTTTCATTTCGCGTGGACGTAGTTGCGGGCGACAGCTAGTACATAATACATTTTGAATATAAGTAATACATTTTTAAGATGGAATAATGCTAAACGATTTTAGACATCGCCCCCATAGTTTTATTCAGCAGTGCTTATTAATTATACCAATCCACAGAACACCAAATAATCGTAGTATATTTAAATTAAGAACAAAATTACATAAACTTTTAAGGTCTCAATTTCTTTATCATCGTATCTTAACAAAGAAATACAAGTACAATTCTTTCTATTCAAAAAGAAAAAAAAAATCCGTTTTTCCAATTTTTATTCTCCTTCCTTGTTTCTAATTTTAAAATTATTGGTCAGTAATCTATGTTTTATTATCACTGCTTTCTATCCGTGAACGTATTGTTTACAACACACTTTTCGTACAAGAACAATAGTCTTGAAACTAATTGATCGTAAACCTATTTGTGGAACAGCACAAAGCCATTACATATGTCCGTGTGTAAACCAGACTTTCCCAAACTTTTTCTCTTAGACCCATTTCAAACTTTCACTGGTTGCGGTGAACCCCATACTTGATACATTTCTTTAATAACTGATATGACGCTTCAACTTTATTCACGTAATCCTACACCCCAGCTGGTTTAAACTGGGATCTACATAAATCAGTTTGAGAATCGCTGGAGTAAACGAATGTTTTCGCTGTTACCGTTTTGAAATCGCAATCAAACTACGACACATAACTATCAAAACTTGATGGTGTCACCTTATAAAACAAGCACAATAACAACTTTATTACTTCAATAATACTTTAATAGTGAAAGCTTTGATATTTATTTTAAAGTTTATTTTCCACATAGCGACAGTCGCGCGCGGCCGTATTTTTGTTAGTAGTCACGGCTGAGGAAGAAAAAAAGAGGAACGCGTCTGTTATAGATATAATGATCAATCGCAGCTGGTAGCTTTGTCAAAAAAGGGACTAACTGTGAGCATATTATAGTTGTGTTACGACATTTTGTTATATAATATTTTTCCTCGCTTGTCTGCAATCTGTTGAAGTCATTGAATTCTTCGCATCTGTCTTAGTAAAAATTTAATACAGGTATTGTTGTTTATGTGAAATTGATAAGTAATAAAGCAATAGGATACATGACAAAGTCGAAAAATTACTGCCGTGAAATTAAAATGTTAAACAATTGCATTTAAAATATTGTTTTCACTGATTCCAAAAGAGAATGAGAGAAAATGACAATAAAAAATAAATAATATGTTTACATACAAGTATTTCGACAATGGAAACGGAACATGAAATGGACAATGAACAGACAGTATGTTCTGTCACTTAACATTGTATCACAGCCAATCAATAAAGCAGGCGACGAGAAATCCGTGACCCAAATCACCTCTTAATTGTACACAGAAATTCCTTTCATAGATTTGGAAATCTAATTAATTACGAAACTTAACTACGCGTAGATATTGTAAATTAAGGAATGCTTGTAATCAAATAATACGATAAATTAAAAATTAAATAATTGAAACATATTTTTATTATTGTATTATTTACATTTAGTTCTGATAAATACAAGTTAATAAATGGAAAAGAGAAATTGGGTCACACGCATGTCACTGGCTGACATTATCTGTCATTTATTGTTTATGGATTAATTTTGGAATGTTTCAGTGTTTAAATTTATCATACAAATAATATGTTAGTTTTTATATTTCCAATGACTTCCAATATACATATTATGAGTTTGACTACTTTTAACCGTTAAATCCATACAAAATGTTAACACGTCTGACTAGTTCTTAATATTAAATTGAAATTGAAGTTTCAGAGTAAGCTACATTTTATATTAATACTAGCTTTTACCCGCGACTCCGTCCGCGCGGAATAAAAAATAGAAAACGGGGTAAAAATGATCCTATGTCCGTTTCCTGGTTCTAAGCTACCTGCCCACCAATTTTCAGTCAAATCGATTCAGCCGTTCTTGAGTTATAAATAGTGTAACTAACACGACTTTCTTTTATATATATAGATTGAATAGCACATGACCACATATAAGAAATCTTCGGATCAAAGTAAATATTTGTTTCTGACATTATTTTATAGTTTCATACTAACATAATTTATTCCTTTTTTCAACAACCTAGCTTATTTGCTGTCACATACCACAAGTATTTTCTGTCACAACAACGTAGTACAATTCTGTATTTTGCAAAATAAAATTATTTTTGTTCTAATAAACCTAATTAATTCAATCTCCAGATTCAATATTGTTCTATAAACGTTTACAAAATGGCGGCGTATCCGTATAATTAGGAAATCTGTGGCCGATAACATCCGGCAAATAATGGCTTGTTTACTGTCGGACGTGTATTGTGCCCAAAGATTTAGTACTCTATTAATTATTTGCTTGTTTCTAGTTGCTAGAATAATATGGAAACATTTTTTTCCTATTTTAACAAATTAACGGATCAAATGGTTTATTATGAAAGTCTCAACGACTTGACGTACAAATTATCTTTTTATGATTTTATGTAGTGAAGGATCGCCAAGGAAAGAGGTGGCATTTGAACAAGGAAATATTGAGAAAATTTTTCCAACAATACTTTTTACTGTATTGTAATTAATAATTAAAAACAAATAAATACAAAAATAATCAGTGTAAAACTGACCAGCGATTGAAAAACGCATCAAATGTTTGTTTTTTTCTACGTTTCTACAAAAGATAACAAGTTCAAGGTTTATAGCGGTGAAGTGATAAAAGTGATTTATTGTGTATTTTTATTTATGCTACACGACAACGGTTGGATTCTGACTTCGCAGTAGTTCAGAAATGCGAGCCTTCACAATACGAGAATGTACGAAGATTTTTTTTCATTTATTCTTACGACAATGGCCCAGAACTGAACTATTGTTGAGAAGAAAACGTGATTTTTTTTTTACATTTTTGTATATTTTGGTTTTAAAAATAATTTTAAAAATAAACAAAATGCGATAAAAAATATAGATAGAAGAAAGATATTTCTTTGCTACTTTCGTCAGATGTTTCATATGTCGAAGGCTCGAAGTAGACACTTGAAATCGGATAAGCCACTAGACTGTTGAAGTCTTGTAAGTGAGATGATATTCAGAGATGTCGATTTAGTACCGAGCTATTTAGTAATTATAACAAGTAAAGAGAATTTTCTATAGTTACTTTAAAAATCATGTTTTTCATAATTAAAATAATAAAGATGTTTCCTCGATCTTGCAAACTCTTTATTAAATCTCGCCGTAGACTAATTGGCGCTTTACCAAAAACAGCGATCCTAACCAATCAACTGTATTCATTCAATTAACTAAATAACAAATGATATAAAACGCTTTTCTTAGCGAGGATTTCTGAGACCAAAATCTCTGTATAAAACATATTGTTATCTCTGTTTTGTCAAAGATGATGAAAGAGTATAACGTGTTTTATACATAATGTATCTTGGTAGGTTTGTATGTTTGTGAATTGCATTGTGAACTTGGAATTGAAATGAACTAAACTCCTTGTAATAATTAAAAATACTTTAATTAACTTCTAATCCTATAATAAATTACTTCTAGCTTTAAAATACAGAGTTTAAATAAATCTGATTACTCATGTTGGCTTTGCCGGCAACTTTAAAGATATCACGTACATACATAATGTAATTTAAGGGGTTTCCGGTAAAAGCTAATCTGATAAATTAAGCCGACAGCTGAATAAGTTCAAAAAGCCATTCCACTAAGAGAATATCCTGAACGTAAATGTCACATTTAATAACTTAAGTACATAATTACAGATTTCAAGAAAAATTGTGTAAATATATTTTTGTGAACTGTGAAGATTACAAATAAATATAACTTTAAAAATGTTTTTTTTGTTGATCCTACATTTTTATTACATAACTAAGATATCCCAAAATTACACAGATATATGCATATTCTTAGTTTAAAACACGCTGTATACAAATAAGCGTAGTAAAGTCCATTATAACGCTAATTTGCACGGAGTACAATTTAATTTGCAAATCACTGAAGGGTCTTGACTTGTTTAACGATTACATTAACTCAACAGGATTCTAAGTGCTGTAACACGATTATATCTTTCCAAATCAATATTTAAATATATTATTCGCTCTTGTCTGTCACTTTGGTTTTTATTTAGTTTAGTTTGCTGTAGGTTTGGTTTATTTTATTTTTTTTCAGACACGTCTGGTTCCTCGATCTTTTTTCACTTTTCTCTTCCACCATTTTCATCCTCTTTTATCCAATAGAGATCTTTTGAGACTCATAGAAGTAAGTAACTCTTACTGCCACACTTAGCATTGTTTAAACGATATATATACTGGTCAAGAAAACAAGTCGTGACCCACAGAAATAAGGAAATTATGCACACAGAGAGAGAGAAACAGTCACGTATTGTAGATTTTTAATACTAATTCTACATTAAGGACTAATTTATTCCCTTAGTGACTACTATAAGACTATATTCCAGCAGTTTGTGTTTTTGTTGTAATACAGAACATATAATATTTGTTTTCGTACAGTATAATGTATACGTTATGGAAATTTAATTATAATTTTGTTATCCGCAAAACATAATTATGGAGTTACTTTAATAATAACTAGCTTTTACCCGCGACTCCGTCCGCGCGGAATAAAAAATAGAAAACGGGGTAAAAATTATCCTATGTCCGTTTCCTGGTTCTAAGCTACCTGCCCACCGATTTTCAATCAAATCGATTCAGCCGTTCTTGAGTTATAAATAGTGTAACTAACACGACTTTCTTTTATATATATAGATATAGATTATGTTTACTTTTAACATCATAAAATAAAAAAATATTTCTTTTAAACTGGCAATCACCAAAAGGTTAATATTGAATATTCAAAGAACACGTTTATGTTGCAAATTTCATAAAAGTTTAAACTTATATCGTGGTCTTTGTAATTTCAAGTATTTTGACGATGAAAACCCATGCATGCTTACTTATTGCGTCAAAACTTTTTTATTTATTTAAAAACAACTGCATAGCGTCCTTACAGTATACAACCAATTGTAAACTTGTAATTTAAAGTTGGTTTCTGAGACCAAAATCGCTGTACAAAACATATCGTCATCACTGTCATTAACATTGAGAAAACAATTAATTAATTAAGAAACGGCTTAACTCACGTTTGATCGTCCGGTGACGGCACCGACTAGTTTCGGACCCATCGGGGGTCCATCTTCAGGGACTCGTTCCACTCGATCAAACGTGAGTTAAGCCGTTTCTTAATTAATTAATTATGATGTCTCACGAAAGTTTAAACAATTTAATTGAGAAAACAAAGAAAAAAATTTAATTTAAACGCAGATTTTGATATCAGAAACCCACGGTAAAGCAAAGATCGTATAAATATCAATTTAAATACGTTTTTTTAATATAATTAGATATGATGTAAAAAACGTGCTCATTCAATAAGTCTCCACTAAAACTTGAACACAACACATTAATATGTATTTAACTGCAATTCTGTGATATTAGTATTAATAGCATAATCTCTTGGATTGTATATAAATTTCCACATATTGTCATCCCTTTTTGCTTGGAAAAAATAGAGATAATAGTATACTTGACCATTTTGGTAGTGCAATTTCACGGTTGATAAAGTCTTCAAATAAAGGAAATAGTATCCTATTGAATTTGTTTTTATTGTGCGCATATCAAAGGATAAATCTTTATATTAATAACATATAGAGGTATAATGAAATTCATCATAAATACACGTCCTCAGTGAGTCGAGTAAAAAAATATTTAATCTTTGCCCCCTACTTGTATGTTAGTTCCATCGTTTTACTGATTTTCTTTGTACCAAGCCATTGCCCGCGTCTTCGTCAACGCAGAATAAAAATAAAAATAAAAAACCTCTGCTCCCGCCCTCATAAGCTACCTTCCAATAAAAGTGCCATCAAGATTGGTCCAATCGTTTCAGAGATTACCCGGTACAAACACGGATGTGGGGACAGGCAGACAAAATTCTATTTGTATATTTTTTTTATAAGTAACGCAAACATGTCGTGTGTACGATATATGCTTTTTTCATTGCATACTTTTTTATAGTCGGGTTTTTTGATTTTTTAATAACAAATAGTGTTTTGATTTCATATCAGGAACATATGTTTCTTATTCGAACAAGATTAAGTATGCATTAAAGTAATAGTAAACACAACTTGTGTTTACTGACAGATGGTTAATAACGTGTTAATAGATGTTAATCGAGCGTTATCCTACGATTAGATAAAGTTCTAACATCATCGCTGTCGATCATAAAGATTGATAATATCTCATAATATCCCCACTGATAAAATAATTCCTCTTTCTGCACACATCAAATGTTCCATTAACCTTCGAATGTATCAGAGAATCGGCATTTGCCAAGTGCTAATAAAACGTTAACTAATGCTATCGTTTGCAAACATTATTATAATAATGTACTTATTGAAGATTAATAGTTATATTTTAATTCAATTTTCAATTTTACTCCTCGAAATATGTTACAAATCACCCTCAGTTTAGAATAGCTATACACGTTGGCCGAGGTTTGCCGAGTGAAGCTAACGTGGGTGTAGGCAAGTTGTGACAAGCTACGCCAAATGAGCTCTATACAAGTTGGCGCTTGTGCACGTGCTTGAGTGGGCAAATGTTGGCGTGAGCGACGCCAAGCGATAGCAAGCAAAGCAAATGTGTATACGTTGGTATTATTGTAAAAAAAAATCAAAACGTCTAAATAAATAGCGCTTTGTATTTACTGTCCAAAACGCTATCAGCTAAAGGATTTAATAGAAAATAGATGAGCAATTGTTTACAGTCTGACGACGAACGATAAAGCGAGGTCGCCGTCGCTGTAAGACGTCACAGAATATCGTGAGATTCTCTCGAGTCATTGAGATTACGTTTGCTGTGTCGAGCCTAAAAAAATACTTTCAATGTCCACATAATTTCGACGCAAACAACTACAGATAATGGAAGTCTTTAGATTGCGTTCAATTTTAAAGCGATGTAATACCAAAAAGATATGCGAATCAACTTTCTTTGCATCTTAAATACCAGTGTAAACAATATTAGCTCAATGTCTATTTTTAAACACTTGAGTTACATAACATTAGTGTGTGTGTTTGAACGAAATTTATGTGTGGGTTATACTGTGCGAATGGAATTATAATCATACTAGCTGTCGCTCAGCACGGTATTAAAAAACATTAATAAATAACCTAAGTGTTCTTCCAGACTATGTTCTACATATATGGTAAATTTCATCGAGATCCGTTGAGCCGTTCTAGAGATACCTTCAAACAAACATCCATCTATCTAAACATTCGCATTTATAATATTAGTAAGATTTTTCCTTTTGGCAATGATTCGATTACCATTATCTAGGAATGCGATATCTTCTATTACTTATTTTTATCTCAATAAATCGATAAGTAAATCAAACTGGGTTTACCACGCTTAAGCTTAAGATTTATCGATCATTTTGTTTTCATTTAACCAGATAGCGACCGATGGGAGTTGAGAACAATTTTCACAAAAGCCGTTGTTATTCCGGGATGGTTGCCAAATGCTTTTATAAAAATTTACTATTTTAAAATTAACATCATATAAATCATTGAATTTGAAAGATAATAACAGTGGTCGACGAAAGCAACAACAACATCTGTTGCACGAATGGTCCGGATCTATCGGTGAAATACCACCACCACACAGAATATAGGCGTAAAGTGGATGCATTTCCTCATTTCAACTGATGAGTGTGCGTGCCGAAGACCTAACTTTAGTCCTATTTACATTCCCACCCTTTTTTGACGGAGAAGGAGATGTATAGGAAGGGGAAATATCTTCATTCCTGTGCGTCCTCCGTCGATTGAAAGTAGGCAACGCATATGCAGTTACGGATGTCTATGGGCAGCGGTCACTTCGCTTTATTGGCGAATTGAAATTGCCATCGCTGCGTTCACCGTAAACAAAACTACGATGATATCGTTCGATTAATATCATATGGAGTTATCATTTTGTCTTCTCTAATTCAAATTCTTTAGCACTTCGCTTAATTTTTTACTTTTATGTTTTTCTCAGTTTTATTAATAAAATATTTAATTATTCACAGCAGTTATGCAGATAATAAAATAAATGATAAATATTTGCATACATACCTATAATACGATTTATTTACAAATGATCGTTTTAATACTTTTCACTTAAAAACTTGAAACCTATTTGCTTCTAAAAAAAACAATCTACAAAAACCCCGACAAATTACATTGTATTACAAAGTTCCGTCAAATTGTTTCATTAATAACATCTAACCTGATATTGATACACCATTCAAAGTCAAACAGATAAGATAAATGAGGAAATAATGACTTTCCAAACATCACTTGGGTGGCGAAATATGACGCACGAAAACTGAAGCCAATTTGTCAAAATTATTGGAACACTTTTTAGAATATAACCCTTTTTACAACTTGAAATGTATGGAAATATGTATTAATATTTATATTGTAATATTTATTTATATTCACAAAAAATCATATTAAGATTATTAATATTATAAATGCGAATGTTTACATATATGTACGGATGGATAGATGTTTTTACAAGGTATCTCCAAAACAGCTTAACGGATCTTTTATGCTACTTGGGGGAATAGTGACAATCTAATAACAGCTCACGAAGGTCAAAAGAATGGAAAAAATAGTCATAGTGTTCAGGAATAAAGAAAGACTAACGAGTATTTAAACATTAGTATTCTGTGAGATTGTAGTTCTTACCAGAGTTGATCCCGTCTATGTAAAATTAGCACGGTTGCCAATGTCTAAGTATAACTAGTAGGTAGAGTTTAGAGTTTAGAGTATAATTGGAGTTAGCGAGTCTCCAACTTTGAATGTTTTAAAACTCACATTTAGGTAAGTAACTATGTCTATTATGTTAACGTTCAAAAATCATCAGAATTAATATCGTTGAAATTTAAATAAATCTACTAAAAAATCTGATTGCGCGCGATTGCCGATTTTCGTAGAGTCGCAATTTAGTATCGTGAGATCATAATAGGTATTAGGAGATTATTTTTCTATCAACAAAATCATGTGTGCTCTCCGCCGGGGATTTGAGAGAGGTATGAACGATGTCGTCGACCTTGCAATCTTGCCAATATTTATAACGCTTATGATGACATTTGCCATGATCTTTTACTATTCCCAATTATATAAAACCACTTTGTGTCTTGTAGATCTGTGCAAAACGCAAGTTTTTATTTTTAAATTCCCATAAACTCATCTAGCCTGATGAGAGATGTGCTGTTATCAATTTCAATACAGACTTAGGTATAAATTATTACGCAAGGCTAGTTGCGTTGCGTAGTTTGATTTCACTTAAATTGGCATAAATATGTTAGATCAATTTAGGTTAACAGGTAACAAAAGATACGATAAAAATATTTGTACTTAAATGGAAAAAAAATTGAATGACAACGTTACACTCATTTGTTTTTAAACAACCTAAACACACAATTTATTTTTGCTTACTTGTGGAATATTTTAACTTCGGCTTTCGAGTTCCGTGTAACATAGGTATAATGTTAATTTTATTTTCATGCTAAATGTAGCAGAAATATATTTTATTTTGATTCACTGAGTCATTTCCTTTGAGAAAACTCCCACTTCATAAATATACGATTTACCGCAAAAATATTTCTGCTACTTAAGTATGTATACATCACACAAATTATATGTTTGTCTGTTATTTTTTGTTTTTTTTTATTGTAAACAAAATAAATCTGTATGTCTTGCATAACGGCGTATTCTTCGACAAATTCACATGGCCGCATGATAACTTGCCCCCTTATATAAAAAAAATAGTTTTCCCCAAAAACATGTAAAGATTTTTTTCCTAATTAGAAGTATACCTAATCAAGTTATGAGGAGGAGTAAACGATTACTCCTATCAGCTAGTTAAGTGGGTCTGCTTATCCTTAATGACTGCTCTATATCATACATTACTAGCTGTCGCCCGCGACTCCGTCCGCGCGCAGTTAAAAAAAAAAAAAAGATGTTGGCCGATTCTCAGACCTACTGAATATGCTCACAAAATTTCATGAGAATCGGTCAAACCGTTTTGGAGGAGTACGGGAACGAAAACTGTGACACGAGAATTTTATATATTAGATTTTTTACGTCACACCCTTCTTAATCATCTCTTAGGTTTCCTTTCATACTTTCCATCCATCTCTTCTTAGGTTTTGTACCTCTTGTAATTATAGAATTCCTTCAATGTATTACCAATTGTGTTCACAAAAATAAATCTTATCTGACAATTATTTGTACAATACTTTTTCGGCTTCTATGATCATCGTTTCGGAAGCCGTAGATATTATTTTTTTTTATTAGTACAAACCACATCTCTGGATACTTGGTCCGTACTCATTTTTGCACACATTCTTAATGCTAAATTACAGTGGCGAGTTCCTTTTTTTTTATTTGCTTTATAACTTTTTTTTTATTTAATGGCTTATATTCCGTAATTTAAATACGTTCGAATATTACAAACCGATAAAATAGATATAAAACATTCTCAGAGTTTTTATCTAACTGGCCATAAATATAGATTTATTTCATAGGGACCTTGCACAATTTCCGACGTATGTTTATGGTATATATCATTATTTATAAATCTCATGCAGTCATCAACGGTATTATGTATGCCTTAATTTTTTATTACATTAGTACACCATTACAAAAGATAAAAAAACTTGAGAGGTGTGTTGGGACACCCGGATGGAACGAAGTTCCTTTCAATTAATTAGTGAAGGAACCAATGTTTATTCTATGAATAAAAAACTTAAGTCTTGCCATGGTGAAGTAGCGCTCATTCGTCGTTAACATACTTACTATAGCAAAAAGTGTCGTGACAACTTTTCGTAAGAATTTTTTTCGTCTAGCCCCCTTTCACAACGCGCGATAAGGAACTTCGTTCCAAAAACTCAACTCGTATAACAATAATTTACTTATTCACGTATTCTAATCACAGTATTATTTAACTTTAGCAAATTATGACCGACCGATTGTCATCTTTGTAAATAACACGTTTAGGATATCATAAATTATGAACTAAAAATAATCGTTCACTGTTTGACGTTTAAACAGTTTATAAACTATCAAATTGTGTCGTTAAATTGTAAATTTTCGTGCCTTACGTTGTGAAAGCGTGTTACGTTGTACAGTACACGTTGTTTTAATTTTTTATAAGTCGTCGATTAATATTAGTCGCTTGTAGAACAACTTGAGTGATTGGTGTCTGTTATATTAGAAGGCAATCAATAAGTTTTGTGGCGCCGTTGGGTAATTTCACACGTTCCTGTGGGCGTAGCTTTTTGACTATCAAATTGAGCTCTCTTTATCCCATAGATAAAGATAAATGGTTCATATAAAACAAATACCAACGTATTGTGCTGTGGAATTTTTTGTACTTAAATACGATTACAGTCTGATATCTTCGTGGACAAAAAATATACAAACTATTTGCGAACGTTCTTTTTTGAAGTTGGTTGAATAGAAATTGTTGAATTGTTTTTTTATATATATGTATATATTTTTATATCACTTTTGATCTTGACAGTACAATCAGCAAAAAAACTTTTTACTAAAAAGGTCATAAAAGTATGGAAATTAAAACTTTGTCAAGACACTTTATGTTAGAAAATATAAAGCAAACTAAAATGATACCTACGATATTTAACGCGTTACGTCTTTGTACTCGAGAGAAATTAATTTGTCAAAAGTTACGATGTTCGATGTTCTACTTACGAGTTTATCACAAACTTGAAGTTGCCTTCTTGCTAATTACTACAAGAGTTCAATGAACCTCCAGATCTTATAAAATTGTCTTTCAAAATATACTTAACATTTATAATATGTCGGAGAATAAATCCAGACCTAATAGTAGGAATTACATAGTTGCCATACAAGCCTGCAAATTGCATGACTAGACTGAAAAGGGAAAGTTGCAAGACCTCAAAAATATAGATTTTGCTTAATTAATTACCAATTATTAAGTACAATCTCACATTTGTTTTTAACTTATAATTTTACTATAAAACACATGTATAAAAACATTTCATTATACTTTTTTTAAGGATATGTGTTTCGCTAGTAAGGTGACAAACAAGCGGCGGGAACTACGAAGTGATCATCGAAACAGTAAAAATTTAAAGTAAATTAAGTTAAAATTAGTAGTCATTTCTCATTGTCATTGCTAAAATAAGGACAACAGTATGTTTTAAACGGAGATTGTGGTTTCAGAAATCCACGGTACATAATTTTTAAATGTAATATAACGCGTCTCATAATAAATCAACGCCATATTAATTGTTCTCGTCTTTTATGTCGGCTTTTTATTAGTCAGCTACCGAAGATTATCCATGAAGCATTATTACTTACGTTATTTATTTGACAAATATATTTAAAAAATATTAAAAAAAATTAAATAAAAAAAATATATTTACAAAACATGGTTATAATTTAATTATTTAATCCTTTTCTCTAATAATTTCAGCTAAGATATAAAACCCTTGTCCCACTAACTATCATCTGGAATGACAAAAAATTTGCCTAGGCAATAAATCGAACCTAAGATTCGCAATATACTAAAATTGTTCCAACATTATTACAGTCATGCTCATGACATTCTTAACAAAATTAACTTACAGAATGTAATAAGCATTACGTACGCTATGCGGTTTAGTTTAGACACAAATCTTGCAACATTTCTAATTAAATTCACTACCACACATTTATATACAACTATTTAAATATCAAAATATCTCCACTTCTATATTAATAAATATAATGTGTGAAATTAGGCATTACAAGATCATCATCTCCTTTGCTTTATCCCACATACGTAGGGTCGGCCCACAAGGTTTTAAAAACCTCCATGTTTTGCCTTAATTTTTACGGCCGGCCGCCTGCCTGTCGCCATCCCTACTTGGGAGAAATAAATTAAAATTAAATATTTATTAGGTACTACTGCTTATTAAGATGTTGCAAAATATTTTTACATTTTATTCAAAAATAAAAGTAGGAAACTAACCTTTCTGAAGAGCTTCGCCATACAATTCTTGTCGCTTATTTATAATTTTAATGATAAACTATTTAAGTTTAGTATTTTCATAAATTAAAATTTAATAAACTCACTCAAACTGTCACATTTATAAAAGTTTGGAAAAATAAACTAAAGAAAGATATGTTTTTTATGCTTTTTAAAATAAAAGTTATAAAAATGTTTTATTAAATAACTTTATAATAAATTCGCTGTATGAATCTCCATTTAATTTTAAAGTATAAGTTTAAGATGTCGCGGAGTTGGTAGAGAACGGAGCAAGCGTTCGTTTAGGTCGCCGTCCGAAACCAGACTGAGAAGGTTCGTAGCCGTAGCGAGTGTCTGTTCGTAGCACTTGCGATACGACGGTTTTGATAAAAGAGTAACTATCTACGGAATTTCATATTTTATCTGAAAACATAGACAGTTATTTATTTTATTTTATTCTGATTTATAATAAAATAAAGATTAATTATTAATTAAACATAAGTTATTCTATTGGACCCCGTAAAAAATAGAAAATATTTAAATGCGATTTATTTAATAAAAGAGATACCATTTGGAAAACATGTTTTTAGTAGAACTTATGAAAAGTAACTTTCTTATAAATGTTACATATTTATGAGATATTTATTAGGTTAAAAGTAATAAACAGAAAGGAAATGAAATAAAACGGAACGGCTTAAGCAATATAACAACTTAAGTATCGCGGAGCAAATTTACTAAACATTGAGCGCATTTGAAAACACATTTTATTGCATAACGTTTTAAAAAATAAAATTATTAAGTGAAGAGTTTGAGCTAATTATTAATAACTATTTGATATTTTATTTCCATTTAATCTGTACAATACAGGCTGGTTATACATATTTCTAACTTATTCTGATTATTTAAGCAACATACAACATAGTTTACCGAAATCAAATATATTTTTTTATATTTTACTATTAAAATTAATAGAGGTGATGTGTATTTGTCAAGTTCATTTAAAAACATTACACAAATGTAAAACTATGAGAATTTTTAAACTATAGGTTACGGTTATTTACGTAGGAGCCATCGAAATTAAATCCACAAAGGTATAAAATACAATCGGACCATTGATAAGCGAGAAACCTTTAGAAGCGAGAGTCATTGTTCGGACCCGATAGAAGACCTCCATTAGCGAGAAACTCGGGTTAGATACAAACCTCTATAAGCGAGGAAAATATCCCGTTATGGAATGAATGAAATACGAACTCTCGCTTATCCAGTTTGTATGTTTTAATATATTTTACTGCTGATGAGTGGCTGTGTAAAATTACAACAGAGTTATCAACCAGTGAGATATAACGAACAGAAACATTATCCACGGGGACCAAAAATAAATTCGATATCGTTTTTGCGTTCAATCGTTTGTAACGGAATATACAAAATTTTATGACCAACCATTAAAAAGTAATGTTGTATTTTTTTCTAAATTTAATGGCTTTGTAAAACGATATTTTGAAGCAAACCTTTTTTATTCCTTTCATTTTTTTACAAATTTTATTAGTGGTATAAGATTAGAAATACAACTGAAAAACGTTTTGTTCCTGATCCACGCACCGTATTATTATTTAGTATTCTAAAAAGAATTGCAAACCTCAAGTGGCGATGGCCGGTGGCCATATTTCCCACAGAACGGACGGCCGATGGGGCAGCAAAAGTCCTAGAGTGGCGGCCACGGACAGGTCGACGCAGAGTAGGTAGGCCTCCTGCAAGATGGACCGATGACCTGGTCAACGTTGCGGGACTGCACTGGATGCTGACGGCACAGGACCGGGTATTGTGGCAATCGATGGGGGAGGCTTCGTGCAGCAGTGGACAAACTCAGGCTGATTATGATGACGATGATTCTAAAAACGTAGGGAAACGAAGTACTAAAATTACGAACTGAAAAAAAAAACGAACTTAACCCGGAAAACGTCATAATTTCTATCAAGATATGTTTAGATGTTTCACTTGCAGCTGCCGAAACATAGTTTCTTTTGCACAATCTTATTAGGAACTAATCACAATTATTTTCATATAAATATACCCAATTCTTTAGAATAATAACAATGAAATGCATTAACCTCTCTTGAATAACAATGCATTAAACGTTTCGTTCCATCATTCATTGCTATATACGCAGTTAAAATGATTGACTAATATTTTGCGTAACAAAAACAAAATTTCTTTATATAAATTGTTATATCTTAACTTCTGTAAACATTCAATCATACTTTGAACGAATAAGTAACTTAGCACCTAACTTAAGGAAGGTAAACAAATTTACAAGATCATTGGATAAAATATGAAAGTTATTTGCATAAACCTGTTATCTTATTTTGCTTCTTGATCCCGAATAAACACGAAACTTTTCCAGTATTCGAGTTCTGAATTAAGAAGTTAGACAATATCGTTACGACTTGACTTACGCAAAGTAACTAAGTAAATCATAGATATATCTGTAGATTAGAATTGTCCATCCTATATAACATAAAAAGTGTGTCTGTATACAGGATGTTCAGAATTAATTAAAAACTATATACCCTATATTTATATGATTTAGTCAATTTAGACGCCTGAATCAGAGATTTTAGGTTAACACAATCTGGAAAAAAAAATTAATGTAAGAAAATAGCTATTGACAAAAGGCAATTATTACACAGACGGTTACATGTAACATAAGTAATAAAACACTTATTCCAGTTTTCACTGTTGCCGGAAATAATAAGAAAAAAACTCCTTTTTATAATTTTTACCCAAATTTTTTACGTATAAAATTTACATTTGAATACTTTAAATTGTTTTTCTAATTAACTTTAGTAACTGTTATTACCTCTGCGTTGGCTCAGTAACTTTACTCCCCGAAGACTCGATGGCCTTCATGTGTTAATTAAAATATTTCACTCAAATATAAATTTATAAAAGACAATTTCGTTAAAACGTGAAACACGTGTTATTTGTGAGAATCATAGTAATCTTTTTAAATCAAATATGATTCAAAAAATACAAAAGTAGAAACAGGGTATAGTTTTGTAAACGAAATGTAAAAGTGTTGTTTTTTGAACGAAGTTCCTTATCGCGCGTTGTGAAAGGGGGCTAGACGGAAAAAATTCTTACGAAAAGTTGTCACGACACTTTTTGCTATAGTAAGTATGTTAACGACGAATGAGCGCTACTTCACCATGGCAACGACGTGACAATATATAACGAAAATTCATAGAAATAAAATGTACTTCTTGTGAAGACTTAAGTTTTTTATTCATAGAATAAACATTGGTTCCTTCACTAATTAATAGAAAGGAACTTCGTTCCATCCGGGTGTCCCTTGACACCTCTCAAGTTTTTTATGTATATGATGGTGGACATTTTGTACACTTCATACATCTTATGCTCATTCATTTTCACGGTTTTATTGGCGTAATGTTTATTTTACACTACAAAAATGGTATCACCGCTTCATCTAGCAAATTATAAATAGCTATTTAAAACACGCCAATCTTGTGACCGCAGCCGCTGTTATATTTAATACACACTTTCTCACTAATTAAATCCAGTATTATCCACAAATAACAATCACAAACCGAAAATAAAGCAAATATAAATATGAAAATTATTTTTTATGTAATTTAGAAACATTTCAACTTTATTCGCATATAAAATTCTAATATATATACATTTTTCCCTTAGCTTTAGTAAAAGTTAAGCCCTCTCACAAAAAGTAATTCATAAATAAAGATGGCCGTAAATATAAGCTTATAAGGTAAATTAGCGGATAAATTTTATATGCAATCACGTGGGGCCATAAGAGACCGCCGGGGGGTCCTGGTATTTCTTACGCCTCGTAATATTAATCCTACGCCGTAAAGTGACCCTTATTATTAAGGTTCTGGCGTCACGGGGAGCAAAAATCATTTTACGATAAAGCATACTAACTTATGCTCAATGTCTCATCAAATGATGGAAGCACTAATAAAATTATAGCCACTCATATTCGCTTAGACTATATTTATCCGAATATAATTTGAGATGTAAAATAAATTTAAGAATTTATTTCACGGTATTATTGTAAAATCTCAAACATAGTTCTATGACAAAACAAAATAACCGTAGCAACGATATTTACCTTTAATTTAATTCCAAGTCTACGTGACTATCCTCATAGCGTTTCTAGATCACATGAATTTACTTGCAAGCACGTGTGCTTGTGAATGCAAGGGAATAGTATTTAATTTAACTTGTTGGTCTTGATGTATATTTAAAGCAGGTTTTATAAAGCGAATACAAAACTGTCGTTAATTAAATTAACGTAAGCCGTTTCAGTGTTGTTTTATAAGTTTTTTACAGTATGGTTATTACTTTGTAAAACTTTTACATAATTATACATAGCTAAATACTTCAAAATTACTTCTAAAAATACAACAACAACAAAAATTTGTAATAAAACATTGTAAATAGAACACAACTTCATGTTCTTGTATTATCATAATCATCTTGTATTGGTCTTTCAAAAACTTTTAATTGATATTAATTTAATAATCTAGCAAAACATATTTTTTTTTGTTGTCATTTGTTTTGTTTTATCCATTCTTATTCCACCAATATTGTCACGGCCTACAAAACGTGACAAGGGTGTTTTGTGCGCGGGTAGTCGCCTCAATTATAGATTAAAACTCTGTTTTCATATTTTATCCGTACGAATTTTTAATATATCACGAACAAAAACCTTCGATAATCTCATGTATTCGATTATGAGATTTTTTCATGTTCCCCAGTTTTACCTAAAAATCGGAACATCCGATAATCTACTATTTTATGTTTATTTACAAAAACCTCATCATTTTTCAAAGCACTGAAGTATTCACAAGGGTTTTTATAATAGAATCCCGTTTCCTTCTGGAATTAATAGGCTATTAATAGGCAGATGGGGAACCGTTAAGAGCACTCGGGAGATGGCGGTTATGGCAGAAGTAAACTAATGCCCGTAGTAACGTGCTAAAGACGACGACCGCACAAATGTCTAGCTGTGAATTTCCACTACCGAGAAAACTGTGTACTACATATTTCTGTCACTAAAGCTGCCTGGTGTTTTTTGGCAAATCTTAATTTTTTTAAAGGAATACAAAGTGCTAATTCTTTGAAATCTACGAGTATTCAATAATTCTTTAATAATATTTTGTAAATGAATTAATGGGAATCAATTCAAAATATTCATTATGTAAAGTGCGTTATCGTAAGAAAGAATCAAAGAATCTACTATTACAATTTATCTTAAATGATTATATATTTTTATATAAAAAACATACTAAATTTTAAGAGTTTTAACTTAACATTTTCGAAATGCTGGTAAAATGCATACTTTAAATAGATAAAAGATAAAAGAAGTCATGGTATGTTCCAAGTGCACTTCTGAGAGTATTGAAATCGATCTGTGAACTTTGTAAAATGCATTTAATTTCTTATAGCTTGTGGGATTGCAACGACAGCGAATACAGCTCGTGCATTTATTGACTGTACTTTTCATAGCTCGCACACGTTTTATAGTGCAGTCCCATACGAGCATAATCGTAAAAATAAGTTGATATTGGTGTGATGTGTTTTTATAAGTTTTGTGATAATTTTTATGATTTCGATGATAGGCTTACTTGTTTATATATAAATATAAATTAAATTCGAGTATCTGCATATAATATAGCTGATGCACGTGGGCATATTATGGGCTACTTTTACAGCGCTGACCGCTGACGAAGTCACAGACGACCGCTAGTACTTAAATATAGTCTGTGAAATATTTATAACGAAGGAACGGAGACAAATCATTCACGTTTAAAAACTTACTTATTACTTACACAAAATATATATAAATATATACATATGTAAATGCCAATGTTTAGCTGGATGTATGGATGTATGTTTGTTTGAAAGTATCTCCGGAACGGTTGAACGGATCTTAATTAAATTTGGCACAGATAAAGAACATAGTCTGGAAGAGCACATTGGCTACTTATTTTTTAAGCCGCGCGGACCGAGTCGCGGGCAACAGCTAGTTTTATAACATGTTATCGCTCTAATCGAACGGCTTATTATTAAATTAAAATCTTAATAAAATTTAAATAACCGCCATAAATAATAACCCCCAAAAGTACCGGACTATATATACAGGAATGTAACCACAATTTGTGAAGCTTGATGAATTCCTCGAATTGAAGACTCATAGCACCTTAACTAGTGAAATATTCTATGTATCTATAATAATTTCCTTCGGCATTAAGCATTCCGGCATAATACCATCCATCAAGCCAAATGTTTCAACACGGGTCGGTCGGCTTGATTGGCCCGGCGTATTATCTGTCTCCATTACATGGGACAGACGTATAATTTGCGGCTGGAACTCATGTCCTCCCAATCCGACAATTTACTCCGTAGAAATCCATGTCCCCCATCAACCTGACATCGGTGTTATTAGATATTGACACGCTGTAATAATGACGTAACCTCGATTATAATTTTAGATACTGTTAATTATTTTGGAATGTTAAAATGGAGAAATAAAATGAATTTTATGGAAACTATAATAAGTGAGAACCGTCGTCTACCAACAAATTTACTTGTAATGATGTTTTGGAACGAAGTTCCTTATCGCGCGTTGTGAAAGGGGGCTAGAGGGAAAAAATTCTTACGAAAAGTTGTCACGACACTTTTTGCTATAGTAAGTATGTTAACGACGAATGAGCGCTACTTCACCATGGCAACGACGTGACAATATATAACGAAAATTCATAGAAATAAAATGTACTTCTTGTGAAGACTTAAGTTTTTTATTCATAGAATAAACATTGGTTCCTTCACTAATAAATCGAAAGGAACTTCGTTTCATCCGGGTGTCCCTTGTCACCTCTCAAGTTTTTTTTTATACATCTGTACATACCTACATTTACTTATACATCAGGAATTGGACTGAATCTATACTCTCACCTTACAACCAATTACAAACCAACATTTTACATAAACTATTGTATCAATTCTTTTGTTTTACATCTATTGATTTTTAGTATTATATAGTACTCAAATAATTCTAATTCAGTTGTCATAAAACTCCATGTAACTAGATTATTTTGCAATATAAACTGTTTTAAGGAACATCGCTATCATAATAACAGAAATACAGAACAATTTTTACGCTTCATAAAGTCCCGGCTATATAATTTTAATATCTAAAGTACAGACAGACATCTCTCATCCGCGAAAATCGTATTTTTATCAATGGCAAAACAAACATTTGACATCAGTGACTCTAGCATGAATATTTTGACAATCGCCGTTGTATCGACAAAATTTGTATTAAAATTTGCACAGCGCCACCTATCGGGAGTAAAGCACACCAAAAATCTCATACTAATTTTGACATAATTGACGATGACGATACCAAAACGATTATCACACATATTCGTGGTAGGCCCACTGTAATGGATTTATTGTAATCGTTTCTCATCTCGTCTTCCTATATTGTCAATACTGCAAACATATATATAACCCACTAACTGTCGCCCGCGACTTCGTCCGCGCGGTATTAAAATAAAACGTAAGCCTATGTGTTCTTCCAGACTATGTTCTACAACTGTGACAAATTTCATCAAGATCCGTGGAGCTGTTCCGGAGATATCTTCAAATATCCATCCATCCATCTAAATATTCGCATTTATAATATTAGTAAGATTAATGGAGGCTTTTCCGCGTTTCATCAAGAATAAATTTTCGAAATATCATTTCATATTGTTAACTAAGGGAATTGATCCCAACAAAAAAGACTCTAGAGGCCTTTTTTCGCCTCAATTTTGTGCTTCGGATTAGGTATCAAAAGGTTATGTAAGGCCTTTCGTACACAAGGTATGTGAATCGTCGAAACTAATAATTTAATATTGCATCGCGCCTGTTTTTGACAGTGACAGATAGAAATATCGGCGACGCGTGCTGTATCTGAAACTATAACTAAACATTGTATTGCGTAAGTCGCTTAACGACAATAATCGCAGGGTTTTGAAGATTTATGTTGCCCTGTGTATGAAGTGCCTAAGACTTCAAAGTTTATAAACAAATTAAGAACAACACTGGCGTTTAAATATCCGGTTGCGTGACATTCCGCACTGATCGCGAGCAATGTTTGTTATAAACAGATGGTTGATACGTATAATTGTTGCACTTAGAGCTCTTAAATGGTAACCTTAGTGTAGATTTAGTATGCCTAAGATGCTTTCTTAGTAAACGAAGATGTAGAAAAAAACTAATGAGGCACTATGGATTATATAATTATATATTTCAAAGTGCCACATAGCACTGTCACTCACTTAGCACAATTTGCCTTGTTACTCTGTCGCCAACCTTCCTTGCAATGTGTTCACAGCTGACTTTATGTAAATTAAATAGTATTTGCCTTTCAAACACTATCAACAAATATAGTGAACTGTCAAATACGACAGTCAATGTCGAGGTGTGTTTTTGTTTGTATAGTCCGGACAACTTATCCGGTAGGCATAAGTGTCCTTGTATAGTTGTTTTGTCATATCTTACTTCGTGTGTAATTTTTCATGTTTAAGAATGTTGTAAATTTTTTAAACCTAAGCGCGTTAACTGCGCTACTCTAAGAGGGCCAGAAAAGTCTGGCGTTCTATAACATTCTTGAAGATTGCAATAACAAAACTACTTTTTATTAAGGGTCATACTGCTCGTTTGTACCTTTTTGTTAAATATATATATATATATATATATGTACACGCACCAGCATACGTATTACTGCCCGACGCCAGCCCAATGTTGCGGATCGTGTCTGGAATTAAAACATCCAATGGACTAAAACCAAAACAGCACGGAGAAGAATAAAGCATTTAAAAGAATCTGTCTTTAAGACACAAAATTTAATAAAAGGGGTAGATTTCTGTAACCTAATACTACTTTAAAAACTAAACTAAAGTGGCTGAAAAACAACCGGCCAAGTGCGAATCGGACTCGCGCACCGAAGGATCCGTACAAACCTGAAGTAAAATTTACGCGTTTCACAATTTTCCCTTTATCTGTGCCATAAGATATTATTTCGTACCAAATTTCAAGATACTGAGTTTACGGAAAGTACACAGTAAGTTTTGTTTTCCTTGCGAGTGTCGAAAATTTGCGGCATAGACGACTCTATCTCTAGATTGGGTTGGCTTAGATTTTTTTACACAGCTCCAAGAGACAGTAATCTTGAGTATTTAATATAAATTCCAGTTTCCTCAGAAAAAGGGTCTTGACAGACGGACGGACAACAAAGTGATCCTGTAAGGGTTCTTTTTTTCCTTTCGAGGTACGGAACCCTGAAAAGATAATTTCAAAAACATAGTATGAATATAAGTCCGACGGAATGTACCACCCTATAGCCCTAAGTAGGTCAAGCCATTTATGTTATAGCAGGTCACAATGGAACAGACATACAAATAGTGATAATGTACACATAACATCGACTGTACCAATAATAACAACATCACTAATTACAACAATTACTAATTATTAATTATTTGATTTTTTCAATTACGTGAATTTTTTATTTTTTTATTTGGAACGAAGTTCCTTATCGCGCTTTGTGAAAGGGGGCTAGACGGAAAAAATTCTTACGAAAAGTTGTCACGACACTTTTTGCTATAGTAAGTATGTTAACGACGAATGAGCGCTACTTCACCATGGCAACGACGTGACAATATATAACGAAAATTCATAGAAATAAAATGTACTTCTTGTGAAGACTTAAGTTTTTTATTCATAGAATAAACATTGGTTCCTTTACTTATTAATAGAAAGGAACTTCGTTCCATCCGGGTGTCCCAACACACCTCTCAAGTTTTTTTTTTTAGTCCGGTCAAACTAGAGTAAATAATAGGGAAATTACAGTAAACCCTAAGTTATATTGCGCTTTAAAATTAAAAAAAAAATGTCTATTGCATGCTAATCCTGCGCTATATGGATTTTATTTAATAGTGGTGCTACTTTCAGACTTCGCTAATAAACACATTTCGTACTTTATTCATTACATTTCTTCCTCGTTCTATAAAAAAAACGTTACTTTGGTTTATAAGAAATCTGGAGTAAGGTTAATTTGTTCTGATTGAACGCATTTGATGGATTGTTCTGTGGACAAACGATTTTTTGGACACATCGTCAATATCAATATTAAGAAAGGCGGTAACGCAATTTACCACAACAATATAATCTGTCAATCATATTTGATGTACGGTTGTCATACAGTCACATCCAAATTTTATGGCGGCTAGGAAAGATTGCAATGGACCATGCGTAGAATACAATTTTAGGTATTTTGTGACGTAAAAAAATCCAAAATAAAACATTATTAAAATCAGAAGCGTTTAATATTTTTTTTTATTATGTAGTAAGAGATTTAACTAATAATAAAATTTTCGTTGAAAACTTTATATTAATATAGAATTATTACAGCATTAGCGTGATTCAGAAAAATTATGTGCGCAATATTTTTTACGTCTTACAGTTTTAATGCTGAAGCAAATGCGATAAGAACAGGAATTATGTAAATATAGTGAATAATGAGAGAAACATTTGCTTTTGAATGTTGCATTATACGGAAAATAAAATGTGCGTCACGTGACGGAATAGACGTTTACACATCTTAGTAATCTTACTAATATAATTAATGCGAAAGTTTTGATGTTTGTTAGAAGGTATCTCCGGAACAGCTCAACGAATCTTGATGAAATTTGGCACAGATGTAGAACATAGTCTGGAAGAACACAGGCTACTTATTTTTTTTTTTTTAATTCCACGCGGACTGAGTCGCGGGCAACAGCTAGTTTTCATACAAAAGTTATAGATTGATCTTGATCGTGATATTATATTTTGTCAGGCGCCTAAAAGAAAAAAACAATGAAACAAATGATGCGATTACATTTTCTATTCTCATCTCTAGGTTAGATTTTTTTAAGGCGTAAGGTAGCAGACGGTCGTAAAAATTAAGCCAAAATATTAAGGTTTATAAAACCTTGTGCGCCGTACCCATGAGAGCGGGATAAGGCAAGGGAGATGATGATCACTAGATTTCTTTTTTTAATTCTTTTATATTAGATAACAAGTAATCGGGTATAAAAATACCAGATCCGATAGGTTAATACATTTTTCTAATTTTTTTCCGGCAACGTCTAAACATAAAAATGTTATTGAGATATTTCTTTATGTAAAATGTTTCATTGCTAACGTTTTTCAGTGTTTTACGATCCGTTATTTTTTATCTCCATTCCACCATACACAATGTATTTTGTAATGTATCCCCGAGCTATTTTAAATGTTTGTCCAACCGTTACCGAATTGACCCTTTTTACAATGTGACAACTTATAAAAGGGTTATATATACAGAGTTTTGTATATGCCAATGACAAATATTTATATATTAAAAGATGATTATAATTATATGTTTTTGGGAATCATAATTTTACAATAATAAGTAGCCTATGTGTTCTTCCAGACTATTTTCTATATCTGTGCCAAATTTCATCAAGATCCATCCATCTAAACATTCGCGTTTGAAGTATGAAGTATGATATAATTATACATTTAAAAAATCATCCTTTAATTGCATTATGCATCATTTATCCCAAGCCATTATCGTCGATAGTTTAATGATGCGTTATCACCTTTAAAAAAGAAACAAGATGACAAAAAAAACAAAGGTGACCGACGAAAAATTGAAGTAAAATTAAAAAAAAGATAACGATAAAGTTTTATCATATGTTTCTGAGACCAAAATAAAAACATATTGTCATCTCTGTTTTGACATTATGTTTATACAGAGATTTTGGTCTTAGAAACCAACCAGATAGAGAGTTAACCAGTCTGAACGTTTAGGTCAGTTTTCGGTCAACTCTTAAAAAAATATGTCTCGAAAATTTCAAACGTAACAAAAAAGTAGTACCAATTTTTCGACATATTTAACATAAAAAAGGTTAAACGAAATTGACTTCCAGTTTACGAGTGGGTAGTAAAGTTATAAATAGCATGCGAAAGCGTCTCTTTAATGGAATAAAAATTAGATTTCTAAAAGCACTTTACTTGTAATTTTTATACTATGAATAAAATACATGTCTAATAATATGCCTCTTAAAGATTACTCCAAAATTAGTTAATGAGTAACCACTGCCAAAAAACATGTGTAAAACACCCCTCTCATTGTTGCAGATATGTGCAGGTTTCATCACGTTGTTTTCCTTTATTGTAAGAACGTCGGATAACTGTACAAATGTATATCGAAAATCGAAAAACATTAGTACATGGCGAGATTCGAACACAGTACCTGCAGATTACAAGTCAAATGCTTAACTTTTGAGCCACCGACGCTTCTTTCATTCCCTCATTGTCTTTGTTAAGTACAAATTAACAATATATTTTTGAATTTACAGGTGTTCCAACAATAGGAACTAACGGTAACACATTTCACATAATACTATTTGTATTGTATACATTGAAAAAGCTTCGAAGCTACTGAACGGATTTGAAAAATTATTACACCGTTGGGAAGCTACACTATTCAAGGATTACATAAGCTACATTTATTACAAGATTGTATTAATTTTCCGCGGAAGAAGTTGCATGCATCTGCGAGTAAATTATAAACATGTTGTGGCTGACTCCGACCCCAAAATCTAAAATGCAAAAGTTAAGATGGATGGATGGATAATTGAAGGTATCTTCGAACATAAGTTTAGAAGAACACATAGGCTACTTATAAGTTTTTTTTAATTCCGCGCAGACGGAGTCGGGAATGAAAACTAGTACATAATAAATACGATATGAAAGAAAGAACGCTTTGCCTTAGCGCTTGAAAGGGTGTGTTATTCGTCTAATATGACTTGTGTAGACGATGAGTTTGCGTAGTGTAAGTTTACACTCAATTAGCACAACCCCAAACCTAGGCACGCCTCCTGTGTACCCACTCTATTAGCAAGCGACATTCACTTTAATTTGCTAGTAAAATTAATAACTCTACAATGCTTTTAATATTAAAAACGTTAAGCCTTACATTATATAACCAATTGCAACAAGCAAACGAGTAGGATATGCGTTGCTTTTAAGGAACAAAAAGGAGAAGAGCAGAAATAACTTTTGTTAAGTACAATTAAAAGATGATTGTTACATAGAAATCAATGAACGTGGTAATTGTGATGCTCCAGGGCTAATAACAAATCAATTGACACTTCAGTTAAGGTCACAATCGACAAGGAAGTCTTGACGTGGACTGCAAAGGTAATAGTTTTACATTTTGGGAGAAGATACTGGTATAAAATAAAAAAAAAATAATTTAAATCAAAATAATGTAATTGACAACATTAAATAATTATTATTACAAAACAAATTGATATTAATTAACAAAATTTAATATACAAATACAGTAGCATTTGTGCAAAATAATGTCATTTAAAATAAGTTCGGTAATTAAGTGAAATCACGTCTTTCAGTTTTTTAAAGAAAAAAACTCGTGTATTGATTTTTTTCGTAGTTCAATTTAGAAACACAAAGTTTCGGATAATAGACACAGTACTACAGCGTGGAACTTTAGTAAACAAATCACTGTCAATTACAAATACGCTAGTTTAACCCGTGCATGTTTAACCGTGTTTACAAAGTGCTTGTTTAGTATTAACAACTATTAATTAAATCATTTCATGAGTAGAGAATATTACGGCAGCTTTATTATCGCGCTTGTTGCGTTCAAATGAATAAATTCTGTTTATAAATGTTTATAATTAATAACTTTGTACCCTTTTTAAGAAAATAACGGGAACGGATGAACGTGCAATTTAACACTTTTTAGTTTAGGCCTTTCGTACACACGGCAACGTAAATCGTCGAAACCAATATGATATGATTGCGTCGCGAGAATCGCGTTGTGCGTTGAAACACAAAGTTGATTCGTCGACGCAAGGTTGCGGTGATTGTCTTGCGCGATAATTGCAAGAAATGTCGCCTACCATCGAAAATCGCCGGGTTTCGAAGATTCTCTTTGGCTTATGTACGACTGGCCTTAAATTTAATGCGAAGAAGTGCATACAGCTATTTTGAATCAGAAATAAAAAAATGATTATGAATCACAATGGCCGAAGAATACTTAAGTAAAATTTCGGTCCTACGTACGTGGCTAAGCAACAATTTGACGATTGTTACTTTTTTGTATTAAAAGCTCCCTCTTAGTTTATTTAACAACATTCTTTAAAAATATACACATTTACTGGAGTAATTGCTGTTTTTTAAATGCTTATTTGGTTGAAATTTTAAGAGCCTCTCCTGAAAAGTTGTCAATTTGCACTTTGGCCCTTACACGTACGGTACGATCCAACATAAGGTTTCTTAATTATTAAGATTTTGATGGTGATATATCTTCAGTATAATTTTGAAGGACGTTTAAAATTTTGACAAAGAACTCTTTAGAAGGTATAGAGTCGACTGGCAATTGTTTAATTTGTTCCATCATCGATTCGTATCTTTTCTGTTCATGTTGACGATATATTTTTAAAATGTCTATTTCTTTGTAAAGTCTTCGTACTCGTTCCACTTTCTCAGGTTCCGATTGTCCGTAGCACGATTCGAATTCTTTCCGCTGGGAGATGTTGCAATTTTCCAAGAATGCCACCGCGGGCCAAGAACACTTTCTATTTTGGATGTCCGAACTTGTTTTAAGTGAGGCAGACTTACTGTCAACGTAGTCCATTACATCGTTCTGTATGGAAAAATATAGGATAAGAATTTCAAAAGTGAAATGTAAGCAATTGTGCTATTGAGTAGAATTGACGGTTTGAAGAGAAGAAGCCAAGACTGATCTACCCCTTTATTTATTATTTAAATTAAGGTAATATTTAAAAAAATTGATTTAAATATTTTAATTTAATTTCACATTTATCCTAATCATTACTTATTTTATTTTTAAAATTAAGGTAATAAAGTAATATAAATAAAAATAAAATTCTATTTTAGCCAGGTAGATGAACTGCCTCGATTTTAAGCTATTATGAACCACACCTAACCTTTATAATATGCACTCGCTCACCTGCATTTGCAGAAGTATGCCTAAATCGGAGCATACTTTATCGACGTGCATGTACGCTTCTTTACTGTGTAAGTTACAAATAGAAAGTGCCAGTAATATTGGTAACTTCACTGTGTAGAATGCAGACTTAAAATAATTCAATAAATTATAATATTCCATTGTGAAATGATCAAAATCATTTGATCTAGTCAAAGATATGTCCATTAGTTGGCCGATATTCAAAGCAAAATATGTCTGAAAAAAAAAAACAGCAAAAAAATCTTTTTACAATATATTCAATCTCCAATCAAAAGCTTTATTGATAACTAGCTTTTATCCGCGACTCCGTCCGCGCGGAATAAAAAAATAGAAAACGGGGTAAAAATTATCCTATGTCCGTTTCCTGGTTCTAAGCTACCTGCCCACCAATTTTCAGTCAAATCGATTCAGCCGATCTTGAGTTATAAATAGTGTAACTAACACGACTTTCTTTAATATATATATACTAGATTTTACCCGCGACTCCGTCCGCGCGGAATAAAAAAAATGCACACAAAATAAAAAAGTTCCTATGTCCGTCTCCTAGTTCTAAGCTACCTCCCCATTAATTTTCAACTAAATCAGTTCGACCGATCTTGAGTTATAAATAGTGTAACTAACACGACTTTCTTTTATATATATATATATATACTAGATTTTACCCGCGACTCCGTCCGCGCGGAAAAAAAAATACACACAAAATAAAAAAAGTTCCTATGTCCGTCTCCTAGTTCTAAGCTACCTCCCCATTAATTTTCAACTAAATCAGTTCGACCGATCTTGAGTTATAAATAGTGTAACTAACACGACTTTCTTTTATATATATAGATGAAATCTATTAAATTGATAAGCTAATTAGGCTTATGGGTAATAAATAAAGATTTATGAATAATATCGCTACTATCCAAAATTGCTCGCACTAATCTTCGTGTTAAAGGTAAAAAATGAAAGTGACCTAAGAAAAAAGACGTGTTGAAAAATAAAAAATAATTCTCTAATTACTGTAATGATGATTTATATGTAACTAAGTAAAAAATATTTATATCTAATTACCTCATTAAGATAATTTTGCACTGTACATGCAATTGGCTCCTCTATATTGTTTTTTACCATTTCGTAAATAAAGCTCCGTATTAGATCAGCGTCATTGATTGCCATGAGCCCAACACCGGGCAACTGATGCCAGCAAGGTTTTCCTGACCGGGTCTTAGCGTTGTCTTCTATATCGTCACCAATGTTGTAGTAGGTTTGTAACTGTAATTAATTTAATTAGTTTTAATATTTTATAATTAAATTAAATCAATTAATTTTAAAATTAAAATTTAATTATTAATTGTAATTTTAAAATTAAAATTAATTTAATTTTAATTGAAAAAAATATATCATTCAAACCGTTTTAATAAAAATAAATAATTGAATTCTAAAATTAATAAATATGTGAAATATAATTTTGAATTATTTTATAAAATATTTACTCTTTTATTTTTTATTACTATATGTTAGTATGCAAACTATTTGATATTTATATAATTTTATTTACCAACTCTACACCCCAAGCTAAAACTTGTATTTGATGCAATTTCTTCTCGTTCAAATCTGTTGAATGTGCCAGTGCGTCGAATGCAAACATCGTGAGGTTACCGTGTATTGGCTCTCTGGCAAGGGCTTCATGTTCCGCTATCTAGGATTTAATATATGTAATTAACCACCGATGTTAATTTATATAAATACAAAAATATGAAGATCCGTGTTTACAATTTAGGGGTTGTTCTTCTGTGATCACGTGCAAATATTTTCTTGTCATTTTCACCACACAACAAGCTTATTTGCTTTTAGAAGTAGTAGTAGTAGCAGCGGCTATGGTTTCCGTTTTTTTTTTTTTTAGATATGAGAGAAGGGGGAAACACCGAGGTATTCATCGACGCCCATGGACATCTGCAATACCAACTCCACATCTATCGCTTATTTTGCGTGACTTATTTGCACTTATTTGCCTTTACTATTATTATAAAAATAACTTACATTTATTACACGTTCCTTTAATAACTTAATGTCAGCATACTTTTTTTCTACCAAAGTTGTTTCTACAATTTTTGGTAAATAATTTGGAAAGGTTTCGATTGCATTTTTAACCTTCGGCGATTGGATATTTAGCCTTTTTGTCCTGCAAAATAAATAAAAATAATACAATAAACAATAATAAAGTTTCATAGAAAATGATTAATTCATTATAAAAAAAGAACAAGATCAACAATCATATCTTCAACGAATTTGGAATAAGAGCTAAAATAGTGTGCTATTTCTTTCATTTTCTTTGATGAAAAAAAGCGATAACGATATGTTTTAAAGCAGGTTTTTTTATAAGTGTAAACCTACCTTAAGATTAATAGTAATCTTTACGTAAACTTGTATAAAATACAATAATTAAAACAGTAAAAGCTAGAAAGTATGCACTAAACAATAACATTACTCAATAACAAAAAAAAACACTCACCAAAAATCACAATTTCTACTTAAATTTCTAGTAAAAACTTTAGTTGACATCATTTTTATATTTTCTTTGTATATCTCCTCTGATAAATATTAAATTAAAAATATTCTATTACTAACAATACTTATTAACTTAGACGATTTCCTTGTACTGAGTGGCGACCAAACGACTCTTATTGTCTTGTGTAAATAAATTATTCTTGTCTGTAAAAAGTTTATATACTATTTTCTAGTCAAGAAATAAATCAAAGTTAATTAAACATTACCAAACAAACATTAGATACACAAAACCACGTGTCAGACTGTAAGTACGAAACAACGATTTACGTCTTTTTGTTGGTATTTGTAAAAAAAATAATTTTATTTTTTAAATAATTAATTTAAAAAAATTACCCCAATGGAAACTATCGAAAGACTTGTATAAAAACATGTTGTCTTTCCTTTCATTATATTTGAAATAACAAAGATAACAACATGTTTTTAATGGTGTTTCGTCGCTTCATAATACGGAACCAAGAAATCCTTTGCAACTTGTAACCGTCTGTATAATTATTTTCTTTGAATAATTATTTAAATCAAGACGTTTTCCTCATAATGAAAGAAAAGAAAATTACATCGATTTTATAACTTGTTAATATTTAACATAATTACCCCATTTGAACTCAACAGGATGGTGCGCCTGTCTTTTTGTAAAGTTGTCACCGGATTGTAAATAGAACACGAAAGTGTGCACTACGTCAGAATAGCGCGTCTTGTCACTAAGTAGAATTTGGATTTAAACCTCTTCTACTACAACCACTTTGCCAGAAACTTTTAATAGAGATACTGAGAAATTACTTTAATTGCTTAACATTTTCTTTGTCAGACTGATCGCGCAGAGGACGCACACGTGTGTATGCATTTACGGCACACAATTATCATCACTAATGCCTTACTAATTACTAATTACTAATTACTAATTACCAATTACTAATTAATAATTACTAATTATACTAATATACTAATTTACTAATTTGCTAATACTATTATACTAATTACTATTATTTTTTTTAATATTATAAATGCGAAATTAACTCTATCTGTCTGTCTGTCTCGCTTTAAAACTACTGAACCGATTTAAATGAAATTTGGTACACAGTATCAGTGGTAGACGCCAGCAACAACATCTGTTGTACGAATTTAATTTGTATTCATTGGAGTTTTCTATTAAATGACTGGTCGCTCAAATATAGCAACATTATCAGTTAAATGAATTTCTAGTGACGTCATTGTTAAATATGTATTGTAATAACAACAATAAAATACAAAAATTGAATAACATCGAAGAAATGAAACACACAGATTCGTGTTATCGATTTTTTTTCACCGATACAATAAATATTCTCTACATAATTAAGTAAAGTTAAAAAATATACGACAAAAAAGACGATAAAAACATATTACGGTAATCTTTAAAACACAAACGAATCACAATCTCAAACTCAGTATCGGTTTTAAACTCTGTCTGAATCTTAATTTAATCTTTTAATCACAATGTTTTTCAACAGTGAAAGTTTTACTGAAACTTTTATTACGTAGGCAAAATAAGGTAAATTTTGTACGAATCAACAGCTTTAGTAACATGCGCGTTGCGGTAATTAGGTTTTGGCAGGGTGAGCGAATCTTTAATGCAGTTGACCGTATTATCTCGCTATCCCACAGTGTTGCCCTATTTAACGTACAAACATTTCAAGCTGTTAAAATTTTAAAATGATTCTATTATTGCTCTTGCTATTTGAATAATTTTAATATTTAGACTAGCTGTTTCCCGCGACTTTGTCAGCGTTGTGTTTAAATTCAGAATTGTATTTTTAAATTAATTTACAATTAAATCTTAATACTTAGTTTAACAATGAATGTAATTACGTACTTAAGTTTTTCTTTCATTTAAAGTAATTATGTTTTTGTAAGAATAAACAAAGAGCAAATCCGGAACAATTATCTATAATCAAATAGAAATACTTATCTTACAGCAAATAAATCTTAAATAAAATGCATGTAGAATTTTTACATTTTCTGTAACAATGAAAAAGTAGGTGCACTTGGAGGTTGACATAAAATCCGATAAGCAGAGACAAATAGCGCAGCTGTAGTGTAATAAAAGATTTGTTCTAAAACTAACTTACACTTTTTCTTTCATTATAAAACACCTATTTGACAATATCTGAATATAATTTAGAAGAAAAAAGCATATTCTTTCTTTAAAGGCTGCAACGGATCTACACTTCATGTGTTGTTGCGGATGTCCATGGGCTTCGGATAACTAGGAGACCCACTGCTCGTTTGCCTCATCTATAACAATATATAATGCATAATTTACTTTATACTTATACTAGCTTTTACCCGCGACTCCGTCCGCGTGGAATAAAAAATAGAAAACGGGGTAAAAATTATCCTATGTCCGTTTCCTGGTTCTAAGCTACCTGCCCACCAATTTTCGGTCAAATCGATTCAGCCGTTCTTGAGTTATAAATAGTGTAACTAACACGACTTTCTTTTATATATATAGATAACGTATTTTTGCCGACAGTTATTTTCATGGTTCTGAATCAGTTAGACTACCATAAAATGCACGTGTTAATTGGCAAATACCATATAATCCATATAGAGAAGTTTATACACTAATGAGATGACGGCAGACCGATTGATTTGGAGGACAGAAACTTGGTGCACCGAACCTACGTAAGTGGGACAAGGTCAAGGAGATGATGATGATACACTGGATAGAAATATTGTTTTGATGAAAAAAAAAAGGTAAAATGGACATGTGTTTTACCATATTCTATTCCATACATGCAGTGGAATCCAAAGTTAAAAGATATATACCTATATATCCGTTCAGCAGTTCCGGAGATACCTTCAAACAAACAGCCATCCATCCATCCATCCGTCTAAACATTCGCATTTATAATTTCAATAAGATGTAGATAAAATTTTAATCATTATCTTTTAAAAATATATCTTTAATGGATTTATTTATTTATTTATTTATTTAATTTGGTTACATAACATGGCACAAATCGCACCGCAATCAGCCCGCTTTGTCCACACACAAGAGATCCGATTTGATATCCCGCAAATCTTGATGAAGCCATTCGTACAAAAGCTGCAAATGAGATGTTTACTCCCGCTTTCTTACTTCGTAGATATTTGGTCACAAAATCCTGTCCGTGTATAGTTAAAGGTGACTTAGTAATATGTATTTTTTTATAAAAAAAATCTTTACCAGTTTGAATATCGTCATTTCGAAGCCGCCGTTTTGAAATTGTATCGATTATTATGTATAGCGTATTCCACGTAATACTTATACAAACAGAAGAGAACACGATTCGCATAATGATATATCTCTCATAATAAATGTAATTTCAAAATTTGCTAAAACTAGGTTACAGATGGACAGGGCATGGCGAGACAAACTTAATTAGCAGCCGCGGTGAAACGCAGACGTGCTTGCACCAATAATTTTATATTTGAAGCTTAACATATAAAATAATTTTTAACATGAAATTTTTCCCAGATGACAAAGTATGATGATGTTTTGTGTGTATGTAATTTCTTTTATTGTAACGTGGCAAACAAGCAAGAGGTCACCTGTATTCGCTGAAATGGCGAAATGATCGCTGCCCATAGACATCCGCAATTGCAGATGTGTTGCCTACCGTTAATCGACAGAGATCCACTTCTCTTTCCCCATCCTTTCCTTATTAGTAAAGAATAGTTACTAAAGAGGGGGAAGGGAAACAAGACTAAAATTAGGCCTCCGGCGCCACACTCATCAGACGAATCGAGGAATTGCTGTCACTTCACGCCTGTCTTCTGTGTGGTCGTGGTATTTCACCTGGCGAGCCAGCCCATTCGTGCAACAGATGTTGTTTCTGGCGTCTACCACTGTTAAAATTCCGTTGTGATCTCTAATAGCCTATCTGAACCGATTTAACGAATTCTTCTTCTGAGTCACCGAGCACAGAAAGAAGTACTTTTTAGCCGACTTCAAAAAGAAGGAGGTTATCAATTCGTCTGTATTTTTTTTTTTTTTTATGTGTGTTACCGCGATACTCCGCCCCTGGTGGTCCGATTTTGATGAAAAATATTTTAATCGAAAGGAAGTGCTCGCAGGTGGGTCCCATTTTTTTGTTTTTTTTTTTAAATAACTAGAAGACTAGTAGATTTTGAATATAGCTTCAAAATTTGTTGCGAAGATTAGGGACATTTTTGCTTTCAGCGCTTACGTAGGCTAAACTATAGGACCTACATAAAAATGATGTATGGCGAATTGTAGCTCTTTAAATGTGCTAAATAAAAGTCAGCGATAGCATATATCTATCTTTTATAGTTTTCTCACAATAACCATTTTTTTCTTCAGAAACATCAATTAAATTCATGCCCTATTTCCGACGCTATTATTCGAGTTCAGTATTAACCCTTATGTAAATAAACATGTTCATTATCAAGAGAATTTAATGTAGATTATATTTGCAATTGAAACTATATCATTCTGTCTAATAGTTTAGGAGATATCGTAAGAATAAAATTACGCGGAAACGAAAAATGCTACATGAAAAGCACAATTTTGCTTTCTGGACTTACGTAGGTCAAACTATATGACTTACATAAAAATGATGTCTGGAGTAATTATAGATCCTTAAATTTGCTAAATAAAAGTCTTCGGTGGCATATATCTATCATCTATGGATGTCTCACAAAAACCATGTTATTGTGAACAAACTTCGATTAAAATGGACACGAAAAACAGCGCCGTAAGCTTACGGCACTATTATATTATATTCGATATGAATCCTTATCCAAATAAATATGTTTTATGGCAAGAGTATTAAATGCAGATTACATTAGCCTTTAAACTATGTAATTCTGATCAATAGTTTGGGAGATATTAAATAATTAAAAACTACGCGCATTCGAAAAATGCTAGTGCGGCGCGCGGCTGGACAAAATTAAAGGTACGCTACGATGTATTAGTTCGGTAATTTTCAATTTATATACCGATTTTGATAATTATTTCATTGTTTAAAGGATAAGTGGTTATCTGCTGCATTCTAAATTAGTTTTTGAATTGAAGTACACACATATCAAATAGGAAAGTCCTTTTCTTTATTTGTCTTATTTATGTCTTTATACGTATTAACGAAATTTGTAATTGAACTTCAAATTCACTAAAAATTGTGAAATAAAACAAAAATTTTAAGAAAAAAAAATAGCCGACTTCAAAAAAAAACAATCTCAAACAAAATGCACTGAAAAGTAACCTAAAAAAACCAATTTCAAACAAAATACACTCAAAAGTAACATAAAAAAACAATTTCAAACAAAATGCACTCAAAAGTAACCTAAAAAAAACCAATTCAAACAAAATGCATTCAAAAGTAACATAAAAAAACAATTTCAAACAAAATTCACTAAAAAGAAACAAAATAATGTCATGAAAACTCTCTAAACTCTAGTAGTTGCTCTCGTTGCGCTCTCTAATAGTAGGGGCTCAGTTTTCCGCAACTCCACGACAAGCGCGTATTTTGCGTGTCTCTAAACTCTAAAGAAAGTTCTCTTCTTTCTTGTAACATGTCTATATTGTATAATTATTGTTATTTTGGAGTCGGTTTCGGCCTAAGTAGGGACATAAACGTAAGTATGTCTAATACATCTCAAATATAAAATGTCATCTATTTACTTCGGCCGACACCGACTGCGAAATAACAATAATTATACAATATAGACATGTTACAAGAAAGAAGAGAACTTTCTTTAGAGTTTAGAGACACGCAAAATACGCGCTTGTCGTGGAGTTGCGGAAAACTGAGCCCCTACTATTAGAGAGCGCAACGAGAGCAACTACTAGAGTTTAGAGAGTTTTCATGACATTATTTTGTTTCTTTTTAGTGAATTTTGTTTGAAATTGTTTTTTTATGTTACTTTTGAATGCATTTTGTTTGAATTGGTTTTTTTTAGGTTACTTTTGAGTGCATTTTGTTTGAAATTGTTTTTTTATGTTACTTTTGAGTGTATTTTGTTTGAAATTGGTTTTTTTAGGTTACTTTTCAGTGCATTTTGTTTGAGATTGTTTTTTTTTGAAGTCGGCTATTTTTTATTAGCTTCTTTTTTCTTTCGATAACAAATTATAAATTTATTATATAGCGTGAAATTAAAAGAAAATCGTAAAATAAAAGGCTCTTTTTAGACTTTTAGCAATTACAAAGCTTGGTATTTTCGCCACTATATTTTATACTACGTCTCCAACTTAAAAGAAAATAATTTCAACTTAAGCTGAGTGTTATCTGTTCACCTCTTAGAAGGTTGCTTTCAATAGATTTTTTTTCCAATTCTCAAAAGAATTTCCAATTTAAAGATAAAAATCAAATAAAAACTATTAAAGTATTTATCTAACTATTTCGTGAACGTTTTGATCTAAAATATAAATTGACTGTACTTTTTAGAAGGACGCTCTTTAATATGATGACATTTATTATTCATCATTTTAATTTATACAAAAGAGTATACCAATAAAGAGGTATAGTAAATACCTACTATATCTACGTGCAACTAATTTATTGTACAATATTCTTTGAAAAGTTTAATCTTAAGTTTAGAAATAAATTGATTGTATTTCTTTTAGAACAAGAACTCTACGACAAAGAAGTTATAGAAAAAACAAAGCTGTGCTCTCAATCCATACTGTTACAAGCAGTAACGTAAGCCGAAACTATTACATGACTCGTTAAAAATGGACTAAACAGACATTTTTGTAGGTTGCCTGTGCCTCCAAAACAATTTTCATAATATCGAGAAAAATAAAAATAAAATGAAAAAACATCAATTTTCATTAATCGATTTCTCTAGTATTGCGGGTGTCCACGTGCGCGGATCAATTAACATTCGCTGCTCGTTGCCAATTAAAAAAAAATGACGTGCGTATCCAAGTAATTGTTCATTGCGTAATTTTATAAAACAATGCTACCTTTGTTCTATCATTCTTCCTTTGCAATTATTTAAATAAAAAGAAACAACTCAAATACCTTTTACAACAATTAGTTCCATATTTAATGTTAAACGAACAATAAACATAAAAATCTTTGTAAGAAAATTCACGAATTCTATCTCTTTCATTTCATGAGCAATAAAACTGTACTACGTGTGCTTGGCAAACTTTTACGGCGCCAGGTGGCGGCACCGGCGCTAATTACAGAAAAAACATTCTCAATTTAGCCCTGAGTAATTTTCATTTATATAAATGTAAGACATCAGTAGGTTTTCCCTGCTAAAATATTTGTACAAAAATGTATTGCCGTGTCTTTTAATCGCAAAAAAAAAAATAACAATATCGACCTCTCCGACACATAAAATTACATATAACCAATAGGGTCGATATGTTTTTGTACAAGTCATAAGCAGTAAAATCCCACGATTAAACTCACTTGCAACTGACATTTGTGTTACAAATCGTCCCAAAAGGCACAATAAGGGTGACAGGATTTTTGTTGTGTCAAAAGGTGGCAAACTAGCAAACGGCCACCTGGATTTGCCGAAATAGCGAGGCGACTGTTGCTCATAGACATCCGGAAATGCAGATGCATTGCCTACCTTTAATCAACGGAGAAGGGGACGAACAGAAATAGGATATTTCTTCTTCCTATGAAACACTCCGCCAAATCCACTTCCCCTACACAACCTTTCGTAATAAGAAAAGGGTGGGAAGGGAAAGAGAACTAAAATTAGTCCTCCGGCACCACACTCATCAGACGAAACGCCTGCCTTCTGAGTGGTCGTGGTATTTCACTGGTCGACCCGGCCCATTCGTGCACCTAACAAATATTGTTGTTGCGGGATCTACCACTGTTATTTATCACAATTCTCTAGTTCTCTCCCTAATCTTCCGGCCGTACGCTAACAGTTATCGTTGCAGATTACTTAGAGCGGTTCGTCTATATCGGCACTAAATCTGAAACGGGTTACACATACATACATCATTATTATGACTCTTGTGTTGTGTGATGTCTTTATTAAAATCAATGGTTCCTTGTAACTTATAACGCTTCAAGTGAATTACCACTTTAGCTGTTATCTGGCACTCCGCATTAGTTGATATGAGAACTAATAATTCATATTCCAAGTAAAGAACCTTGTACTTGAGTTGCCGGCTCTAAGTGCAATCTTTATACAATAACATCAACTCAAAACAAAATACATATAATTGTTAGGTTTGATTCACGCGCGGGCAATACGGTGATAAATCAGCCCTACTGTGAAAATACCATGACAAATAGGTCCGCATTGATTACACTGAATTATTGCAACATTTCTTATAGCTTCCAATTTAGTTATATTCAGTTTTCAATTGATAAAAATCAATACAAACAAATGCAATAACAAATACAGATGTCTTTGGATAATTTCACTATTTTGGCAACTCAAATTACCGCTTCTTCGTTTGCTCTCTCTATATTTTAATTCCTAAGCTCGGGTTGTGGACATGATTACACGAAGCAATTTCGTTTCAGAAGACTAATTAATTCTTATTGTCATACCATTTCTAATGTACATTTGGAATAATTAATTATTCCTTGCTTACATGTTTATTTTCTTCTTTCGATGAAAATCGTAACTATTTTGAGTTTTTTTTTTAAAGTTTCTCTTTAAAAATATACCAACCTAAGAATAATCTTTTGTTTTTATAAACAACATTGTTTTATATTGTAACAAATATTTCATTTTCAATTTTTATTACATATAATAATCCTACAAAAACTATATACAGCATAAAAATCCTTTTCACCAGTTCATAAAAATATGAAAAGCAATACGACACTGAAAAAGTTTATTTTTCCCGCGGCGTTCATTTATCGGATTGGAAGATGAAAATAGTGATCTAGTAACTTTTTGCAGCGTTGACTCGCGCCCATAAACTTTGTCCAAATTATATTACAAATACAAAGTTTTTTATCTCTACGTACAATTCGAACTACACAGTCAAAATTCAGTATTATTAAATGAGAATCATTGTACAAACAGTATAAAATGATTGCATCAAAGTTTTTTAAATGATATTCTGGTATTTAAACTCAATGTGGAAATTGTCTTAAATAATCCAATTACAAAATGTATAAGAATTTTTAATGCAATGATATTAATCTATATCTATATATATAAAAGAAAGTCGTGTTAGTTACACTATTTATAACTCAAGAACGGCTGAATCGATTTGACTGAAAATTGATGGGCAGATAGCTTAGAACCAGGAAACGGACATAGGATAATTTTTACCCCGTTTTCTATTTTTTATTCCGCGCGGACGGAGTCGCGGGTAAAAGCTAGAATTAAATAAATTACATATTTCAGTAACTGTAAATTTAACCCAGGCCTCTGTATCTTCTTCGTTTGTCAATCTTCTTATCTATATATATAAAAGAAAGTTGTGTTAGTTACACCATTTATAACTCAAGAACGGCTGAATCGATTCGACTGAAAATTGGTGGGCAGGTAGCTTAGAACCAGGAATAGGACATAGGATAATTTTTACCCCGTTTTCTATTTTCTTTTTTTTTTTATTCCGCGCGGACGGAGTCGCGGGTAAAAGCTAGTAAACCAATAGAAATGTATAAGTGAGTTAACTGAAACTAAATATCATATAAAATATTTTATATCTCTCTCTTTCCATCTCTAAAAGGTAACTGAAACAACATATTTCCACAAATATTTTTCTGTGTGAAATAACATCGACTCTTGGAAAGTCGAACTATTTTACTCTGACATTTTAAATTTTATTGAATTTATACGTTGTCACCCATACAGATGCAACAAATGCAATTTGTACAAGACTAAAGTAAAATAGCTAGAACTAAAATATTTTATTCAGTACGGGAGATCTTTTCTTTGGAAAAACTAGGAACTTGGACGTTACCGAAACGTTATGTACACTTCAATCGAGACTAGAATTTAAGATTTATTTAAGAAGATTCCAAAAGTCAAAATAATTTTACCATAAGATTATACAGATTTATCTAAATAAAGTTATGAAGAAGAGGAGAAAAAAAGTTCTAAAATCATCTCACTGACTTATGTGATGTTGCGGACAAGAAAACAAATAAAACAACAAATTCACTAATGTACTGTAATTTAAATCCAACCTTACCGTCATAGCTATAAGATTTCTTTTATCACGTACAATAACTTTCTAAATTTTCTTTTTGACGATTTATACATCAACTATGTCATAAACTTGAAAAACAGAGATTAATTACTTTTGTCTAACTCTAAAACAAGCGATCGGCTTATGTTAATCCTTTGCCTAGTTAAAATAATAGCAGCTTTCTCCGTGTTCTTACTTAATTACGAAGAAGATTAAAACAAGGTTACTCGCCTTTGCTTTCTATCTAATTTCAATTATAATTTAATTTTAGATAAAGCGGATAGCTTTGCGTTGGTGAACTTAATTGAGTGATTGGCAATATTGTCAACGACGGATATTGAATCCTTTAGCCATTTTATTTCGTTTCTTTTAATATTTAATGAATAACTTTTGTCAAATATATGCAGACAACGAGAAATTCGACGTTAACATAAAAAAAAACATGACAAAAATAAGATAAGGATGCTGAAAGTTCAAAATCTACGCCACAATGCCACGCCACATTTGAATCACTAGAATTTATTTATTTATTTTAGATTCAGAACTTTTTTTTCGGAATTTCGACTTTTTAGGACATGTCAATCCCATAGTGCCTTTCTTTATCTTTTAATAGACGAGCTGGCATATTCGTATCGCCGCGATTGAAGTCGGGTCTGACAAGATTGTAAAACTTAGACCAACATCAAAGATTCAGAACTTGTTAGCATTTTTCTTCATAAATCGTTTGACTTCCCCTAATTTATCAATCTATGGTTAAAGATATATACCTATATATCCGTTCAGCAGTTCCGGAGATACCTTCAAACAAACAGCCATCCATCCATCCATCCGTCTAAACATTCGCATTTATAATTTCAATAAGATGTAGATAAAATTTTAATCATTATCTTTTAAAAATATATCTTTAATGGATTTATTTATTTATTTATTTATTTAATTTGGTTACATAACATGGCACAAATCGCACCGCAATCAGCCCGCTTTGTCCACACACAAGAGATCCGATTTGATATCCCGCAAATCTTGATGAAGCCATTCGTACAAAAGCTGCAAATGAGATGTTTACTCCCGCTTTCTTACTTCGTAGATATTTGGTCACAAAATCCTGTCCGTGTATAGTTAAAGGTGACTTAGTAATATGTATTTTTTTATAAAAAAAATCTTTACCAGTTTGAATATCGTCATTTCGAAGCCGCCGTTTTGAAATTGTATCGATTATTATGTATAGCGTATTCCACGTAATACTTATACAAACAGAAGAGAACACGATTCGCATAATGATATATCTCTCATAATAAATGTAATTTCAAAATTTGCTAAAACTAGGTTACAGATGGACAGGGCATGGCGAGACAAACTTAATTAGCAGCCGCGGTGAAACGCAGACGTGCTTGCACCAATAATTTTATATTTGAAGCTTAACATATAAAATAATTTTTAACATGAAATTTTTCCCAGATGACAAAGTATGATGATGTTTTGTGTGTATGTAATTTCTTTTATTGTAACGTGGCAAACAAGCAAGAGGTCACCTGTATTCGCTGAAATGGCGAAATGATCGCTGCCCATAGACATCCGCAATTGCAGATGTGTTGCCTACCGTTAATCGACAGAGATCCACTTCTCTTTCCCCATCCTTTCCTTATTAGTAAAGAATAGTTACTAAAGAGGGGGAAGGGAAACAAGACTAAAATTAGGCCTCCGGCGCCACACTCATCAGACGAATCGAGGAATTGCTGTCACTTCACGCCTGTCTTCTGTGTGGTCGTGGTATTTCACCTGGCGAGCCAGCCCATTCGTGCAACAGATGTTGTTTCTGGCGTCTACCACTGTTAAAATTCCGTTGTGATCTCTAATAGCCTATCTGAACCGATTTAACGAATTCTTCTTCTGAGTCACCGAGCACAGAAAGAAGTACTTTTTTATTAGCTTCTTTTTTCTTTCGATAACAAATTATAAATTTATTATATAGCGTGAAATTAAAAGAAAATCGTAAAATAAAAGGCTCTTTTTAGACTTTTAGCAATTACAAAGCTTGGTATTTTCGCCACTATATTTTATACTACGTCTCCAACTTAAAAGAAAATAATTTCAACTTAAGCTGAGTGTTATCTGTTCACCTCTTAGAAGGTTGCTTTCAATAGATTTTTTTTCCAATTCTCAAAAGAATTTCCAATTTAAAGATAAAAATCAAATAAAAACTATTAAAGTATTTATCTAACTATTTCGTGAACGTTTTGATCTAAAATATAAATTGACTGTACTTTTTAGAAGGACGCTCTTTAATATGATGACATTTATTATTCATCATTTTAATTTATACAAAAGAGTATACCAATAAAGAGGTATAGTAAATACCTACTATATCTACGTGCAACTAATTTATTGTACAATATTCTTTGAAAAGTTTAATCTTAAGTTTAGAAATAAATTGATTGTATTTCTTTTAGAACAAGAACTCTACGACAAAGAAGTTATAGAAAAAACAAAGCTGTGCTCTCAATCCATACTGTTACAAGCAGTAACGTAAGCCGAAACTATTACATGACTCGTTAAAAATGGACTAAACAGACATTTTTGTAGGTTGCCTGTGCCTCCAAAACAATTTTCATAATATCGAGAAAAATAAAAATAAAATGAAAAAACATCAATTTTCATTAATCGATTTCTCTAGTATTGCGGGTGTCCACGTGCGCGGATCAATTAACATTCGCTGCTCGTTGCCAATTAAAAAAAAATGACGTGCGTATCCAAGTAATTGTTCATTGCGTAATTTTATAAAACAATGCTACCTTTGTTCTATCATTCTTCCTTTGCAATTATTTAAATAAAAAGAAACAACTCAAATACCTTTTACAACAATTAGTTCCATATTTAATGTTAAACGAACAATAAACATAAAAATCTTTGTAAGAAAATTCACGAATTCTATCTCTTTCATTTCATGAGCAATAAAACTGTACTACGTGTGCTTGGCAAACTTTTACGGCGCCAGGTGGCGGCACCGGCGCTAATTACAGAAAAAACATTCTCAATTTAGCCCTGAGTAATTTTCATTTATATAAATGTAAGACATCAGTAGGTTTTCCCTGCTAAAATATTTGTACAAAAATGTATTGCCGTGTCTTTTAATCGCAAAAAAAAAAATAACAATATCGACCTCTCCGACACATAAAATTACATATAACCAATAGGGTCGATATGTTTTTGTACAAGTCATAAGCAGTAAAATCCCACGATTAAACTCACTTGCAACTGACATTTGTGTTACAAATCGTCCCAAAAGGCACAATAAGGGTGACAGGATTTTTGTTGTGTCAAAAGGTGGCAAACTAGCAAACGGCCACCTGGATTTGCCGAAATAGCGAGGCGACTGTTGCTCATAGACATCCGGAAATGCAGATGCATTGCCTACCTTTAATCAACGGAGAAGGGGACGAACAGAAATAGGATATTTCTTCTTCCTATGAAACACTCCGCCAAATCCACTTCCCCTACACAACCTTTCGTAATAAGAAAAGGGTGGGAAGGGAAAGAGAACTAAAATTAGTCCTCCGGCACCACACTCATCAGACGAAACGCCTGCCTTCTGAGTGGTCGTGGTATTTCACTGGTCGACCCGGCCCATTCGTGCACCTAACAAATATTGTTGTTGCGGGATCTACCACTGTTATTTATCACAATTCTCTAGTTCTCTCCCTAATCTTCCGGCCGTACGCTAACAGTTATCGTTGCAGATTACTTAGAGCGGTTCGTCTATATCGGCACTAAATCTGAAACGGGTTACACATACATACATCATTATTATGACTCTTGTGTTGTGTGATGTCTTTATTAAAATCAATGGTTCCTTGTAACTTATAACGCTTCAAGTGAATTACCACTTTAGCTGTTATCTGGCACTCCGCATTAGTTGATATGAGAACTAATAATTCATATTCCAAGTAAAGAACCTTGTACTTGAGTTGCCGGCTCTAAGTGCAATCTTTATACAATAACATCAACTCAAAACAAAATACATATAATTGTTAGGTTTGATTCACGCGCGGGCAATACGGTGATAAATCAGCCCTACTGTGAAAATACCATGACAAATAGGTCCGCATTGATTACACTGAATTATTGCAACATTTCTTATAGCTTCCAATTTAGTTATATTCAGTTTTCAATTGATAAAAATCAATACAAACAAATGCAATAACAAATACAGATGTCTTTGGATAATTTCACTATTTTGGCAACTCAAATTACCGCTTCTTCGTTTGCTCTCTCTATATTTTAATTCCTAAGCTCGGGTTGTGGACATGATTACACGAAGCAATTTCGTTTCAGAAGACTAATTAATTCTTATTGTCATACCATTTCTAATGTACATTTGGAATAATTAATTATTCCTTGCTTACATGTTTATTTTCTTCTTTCGATGAAAATCGTAACTATTTTGAGTTTTTTTTTTAAAGTTTCTCTTTAAAAATATACCAACCTAAGAATAATCTTTTGTTTTTATAAACAACATTGTTTTATATTGTAACAAATATTTCATTTTCAATTTTTATTACATATAATAATCCTACAAAAACTATATACAGCATAAAAATCCTTTTCACCAGTTCATAAAAATATGAAAAGCAATACGACACTGAAAAAGTTTATTTTTCCCGCGGCGTTCATTTATCGGATTGGAAGATGAAAATAGTGATCTAGTAACTTTTTGCAGCGTTGACTCGCGCCCATAAACTTTGTCCAAATTATATTACAAATACAAAGTTTTTTATCTCTACGTACAATTCGAACTACACAGTCAAAATTCAGTATTATTAAATGAGAATCATTGTACAAACAGTATAAAATGATTGCATCAAAGTTTTTTAAATGATATTCTGGTATTTAAACTCAATGTGGAAATTGTCTTAAATAATCCAATTACAAAATGTATAAGAATTTTTAATGCAATGATATTAATCTATATCTATATATATAAAAGAAAGTCGTGTTAGTTACACTATTTATAACTCAAGAACGGCTGAATCGATTTGACTGAAAATTGATGGGCAGATAGCTTAGAACCAGGAAACGGACATAGGATAATTTTTACCCCGTTTTCTATTTTTTATTCCGCGCGGACGGAGTCGCGGGTAAAAGCTAGAATTAAATAAATTACATATTTCAGTAACTGTAAATTTAACCCAGGCCTCTGTATCTTCTTCGTTTGTCAATCTTCTTATCTATATATATAAAAGAAAGTTGTGTTAGTTACACCATTTATAACTCAAGAACGGCTGAATCGATTCGACTGAAAATTGGTGGGCAGGTAGCTTAGAACCAGGAATAGGACATAGGATAATTTTTACCCCGTTTTCTATTTTCTTTTTTTTTTTATTCCGCGCGGACGGAGTCGCGGGTAAAAGCTAGTAAACCAATAGAAATGTATAAGTGAGTTAACTGAAACTAAATATCATATAAAATATTTTATATCTCTCTCTTTCCATCTCTAAAAGGTAACTGAAACAACATATTTCCACAAATATTTTTCTGTGTGAAATAACATCGACTCTTGGAAAGTCGAACTATTTTACTCTGACATTTTAAATTTTATTGAATTTATACGTTGTCACCCATACAGATGCAACAAATGCAATTTGTACAAGACTAAAGTAAAATAGCTAGAACTAAAATATTTTATTCAGTACGGGAGATCTTTTCTTTGGAAAAACTAGGAACTTGGACGTTACCGAAACGTTATGTACACTTCAATCGAGACTAGAATTTAAGATTTATTTAAGAAGATTCCAAAAGTCAAAATAATTTTACCATAAGATTATACAGATTTATCTAAATAAAGTTATGAAGAAGAGGAGAAAAAAAGTTCTAAAATCATCTCACTGACTTATGTGATGTTGCGGACAAGAAAACAAATAAAACAACAAATTCACTAATGTACTGTAATTTAAATCCAACCTTACCGTCATAGCTATAAGATTTCTTTTATCACGTACAATAACTTTCTAAATTTTCTTTTTGACGATTTATACATCAACTATGTCATAAACTTGAAAAACAGAGATTAATTACTTTTGTCTAACTCTAAAACAAGCGATCGGCTTATGTTAATCCTTTGCCTAGTTAAAATAATAGCAGCTTTCTCCGTGTTCTTACTTAATTACGAAGAAGATTAAAACAAGGTTACTCGCCTTTGCTTTCTATCTAATTTCAATTATAATTTAATTTTAGATAAAGCGGATAGCTTTGCGTTGGTGAACTTAATTGAGTGATTGGCAATATTGTCAACGACGGATATTGAATCCTTTAGCCATTTTATTTCGTTTCTTTTAATATTTAATGAATAACTTTTGTCAAATATATGCAGACAACGAGAAATTCGACGTTAACATAAAAAAAAACATGACAAAAATAAGATAAGGATGCTGAAAGTTCAAAATCTACGCCACAATGCCACGCCACATTTGAATCACTAGAATTTATTTATTTATTTTAGATTCAGAACTTTTTTTTCGGAATTTCGACTTTTTAGGACATGTCAATCCCATAGTGCCTTTCTTTATCTTTTAATAGACGAGCTGGCATATTCGTATCGCCGCGATTGAAGTCGGGTCTGACAAGATTGTAAAACTTAGACCAACATCAAAGATTCAGAACTTGTTAGCATTTTTCTTCATAAATCGTTTGACTTCCCCTAATTTATCAATCTATGGTTTAAGACAACAAAAACCCTACTCGCGTGTCTGAAAATTAATTTATTAAAACAGTTCTGTGCAAAATAAATTAACTCTGTCGTCGAGCGGATAAGTTTTCAGGTAGAAAATAATAATTTAACGTTGAAGATAGCTTTTATGCAAATACAGATCTGCGATCATGCATAATTTCAAGCCTTGCAAAGTTTATTTATAGAGCCTTCATCGGCTCTCTAAGTTCGACTTAAATATTTATAATGCTACAGTTTCCATTCTTAACACAGTAATTTAATTTTCTCTCTATAATTGTGCGAATTAAACTAACGAAGTATCTAAGCGCGGGATTATGTGCCTAACTTATTTTTTAAATTATTAAATACTAATTTTTGTCCGCGACTCCGTCCACGCGAAATTTAAAAAAAGAAACCTATGTGTTCTACCAGATTATGTTCTGTACCTATGCTAAATTTCATCGAGATCCCTTCGCCGTTCTGGAGATACCTTCTAACAAACATCCATTCATCTAAACATTCGCATTTATAATATTAGTAAAATTAAATATTCTTTAATCTTCATTTTTTAATGTGACATCTAAAAAAAACTGCCGTTTTATCTTGTAAAAAAACTTGTATGAAGACTTTTTTATATCATTGTAAATTATGATAAAAATATTTTTATACTTTTTTGAGTTTATCTCTTTTTCTTTCCCTTTTTTTGTTATTGTAGATGTTTTAACTTGATGTTTTTAAATCCAAATGGAATCAAACAACATTAGATATTACTAAGTACTAAGTGAAATTGCACTCACATTCATAATCGAGTAACACTGTAATGACTAATTCACTATGAAAAATTTACATTATCCAGTTGTTGACCGTTTCATATTGATATTAATGTCAGTCTGTCTGAAACAGAACATTTAAACTAACCCCTCGCCCGAGCTGACAGTGATACGGGTCGATGCTTATATATTTTTACATGGTTACTAAAGATATGAAGCAAATAATAATACATTAGTTAGGAGAATTAGTCATACAGAAGTAATTTGGTATATGTACAGTCAAGTAGTGGTCATTGGTTTACACTATCAAAATTTTCATTGAAAAAACAGGGAGAAAATCTATTCTTGTACCACTATTCGGTTCGTGGTAGCGGACGACTGGAAACCAAAATTGTCAACCCTCATCTAATCTATGATTTTATAAGAATAACTTTAAATAAAAAAGTGTTTAGTTGCCAATTTAAATTTATTACTAGCTGTCGCCCGCGACTCCGTCCGCGCGCAGTTAAAAAAATAGATGTTGGCCGATTCTCAGACCTACTGAATATGCTCACAAAATTTCATGAGAATCGGTCAAGCCGTTTCGGAGGAGTACGGGAACGAAAACTGTGACACGAGAATTTTATATATTATTAGATAATATCATAGTACGAGATAATGATGCTACACACAGATAAAAAATATTCCAATCTCTACAGACAAACTTCCAAGAAATGTTCTCTTCTTTTTGATTCTGATTATTCCTTTGTTACCTAAACAATGGCGGCTTTATTAAAAGCTGTTGAATGGTTTACCCATTGTATGCGTCCAGAGGAATCGTGTTGAAAACTATTGCTCAAAAAATTTATGTGAATTTTAAAAAACATTTTCGTAAATATCGACTTTCCAAGAATGTTTTTAGGAAGGCAGCAAGATTTTTTTATTTTTTTAAGAATAAAATAAAAACTTTTTAATTATTTCTATAAAAAAATATATAAAAAGAAACATTAGTGGCATTTTAATGCCATGTATAGTATCATCATCTTAGTTCTACCAGTTAGTTGCATTAAATAAAATGTTACTCAGTAATTGTTTGTTTTTTTTTCGTAATAACTGTAATATTTGTGCGATATACATTTAATCCTACTAATAATATAAAAGCGAAAGTTTGGATGTTTTTAGAAACATCTATTTCTGTATAAAAACATTAACGTGCACGTCGGCAATTTCAAATTGTGTCAACATGTGGCTCCACCAAAACTTTTACACCTCGATATATTAGCACTCGAGAACCTTTGATTGTTTTTGTACAACTTATATTGCTTTTTCGTTTTGTTTGGAAATTTATTATAAAGACTTCTTAAACTTTTGGTAATACCACGATTCAATAAATCGAAATTTTGTAAATATTATATCGGTTATTTGTTTTTATTGATAGCCTATTCATTCATTTCTATACACCATTTTTTCATACACAAGATTTAACACTAATTCAATGGAAAAAAATTTATTGTAAAAACGAAGAATTTGTAATTTATCGCTTGTCTTAACACCGATTGACTTTGTCTTGACGATTTACGCATGTCTGAACTTGATGTAGTTATTCAGTGAAAACAATTTAACATATTTGATAAAATTAATATAACATATTTAGTATTTTCCATCAATGACAAGTGTGTCGACGTGTATTAAGAAATCCTTGACTTTGTATTATCAAAGACTTTGAAAAAACATTTTTATATGAAATAAGAAACATTTTTGTATCGAAATTTATATACTACTAGCTTTTACCCGCGACTCCGTCCGCGCGGAATAAAAAATAAAAAATAGAAGGTAAAAATTATCCTATGTCCGTTTTCTGGTTCTAAGCTACCTCCCCATGAATTTTCAGTCAAATCGATTCAGCCGTTCTTGAGTTATAAATGGTGTAACTAACACAACTTTCTTTTATATATATAGATATAGATAAGAAACATTTTTGTATTGAAATTTATATACTATTAACTCTGAACTATTATATATCTAGGCGTATTTAAAATAGTCGAATATTTCATGGCAACCTTTCTTCGGGACCTGATAAACCTGATACTATTTACTCGCACCGATATTCCGTAACATGTAGTATTTCCCAGTAAGTTGAGTAATTCCACTTGAAAGTCTTCAAGGGCCAAAGGTTAGATGAGATAGCCGGTTAGAAGGGATAAGAGTTTTATTTGCCGTTAACACACATTTCTTTTGGTGTTTTTCTATGCGGAAAACCATACTCATAAGCCGTACGAAGTTTAAACCTAATTCATATTTTAAAAGACATAGGTATCATAAATGACAAAATATATTAACATAAAATATTAAACATTATCTTACTTTTTACTAATATTATAAATGCGAAAGTTTAGATGGATAGATGTTTGTTAATACGTTTCTCCAGAATAGCAAATCGGATCTTGATAAAAATGCGGCACAGATAAATAACATAGTCTGGAAGAATACATAGGCTAATTAGGATTGTTTTTTTTTAATTTGACTGATCATCGGGCTACAGATAGTAATAAATAAATATAACATTATAATAGCGAACGTTTTGATATATGGATGTTTGTTATCACGTGACTCCTGAAAGGATTAACGGATCTGTATGGAATTTTGAATAGAGAAAAATTACGGTAAGAGTCTACTTATTTACAGGGAAGAATATATAATTTGATTTATTCTACAAATGAAAAGAAAGTCTCTAGCAGTCAGCCACCATCAATCTTGTAACATGTGATTAATTTTGCCGATTGAATTTCAAGTCGCAATTTCCTCAGACTCGTGAGAAGTTGACTGTAAAGATTGACACGAATTTAATTCCAAAAAACTTCCTCATTTATCAGTTAAAGAGTGAGTATTCGTAACAGCTCTAATTCCTTGTTCCGTTAAAAAGTTAACTTATATTAATGTTAGGTAATCGATATCTTGAAAAATATAAGCTTAATATTAATAATAAAATGTTATATAAGGTATGTCATGAAACAAATTCTATCTAAGTTATGTTACGTTAGGTTTTTCATGTATACTTCAATGGACTTAGCACGAACATTTGTGACAAACGCCATCGTATTGTTATCGACAAAATTTATCTATCAGGCGTAAAGTACACGAAAAATCCCATACTAATGTTGACATAATTAATGATGACGATACGAAGTCCTTTGTCATAAATATTCGTGCTAGGCCCACTGGTAATAGGGTCGAATTTCTTAAGATTAACTAAAGGTTAAGTATACTTATGTATATATAAAAGCTTGGATTAACATAGCTATATTTACTTAATAGACATGATCATAAAATATGCAAAATAAGATATATTTTCTGGCTCACGACGCATTTGTCCCGCCGACAAAGATTAATGATATAAACTGTTTCGTTTACGTCACACAAATCTACTGTCATTCTCGTACGTTTTGTAAAAAAAAAAAACACTTTTGTTTTTGTTTTTTATATGACGAATTGTGAGTTTTAAACATATTGTTTTCTCTATTTTGTCAAAGATAATGACAGGAATGACGATTTGTTTTATTTTATGTTCTCGGAAACTCGCAGTAAGTGCTTATGATAAATTCATAAACGTCTTAGGATCGTCAAATACAAAAATATAATGAGAAAAACATATAACATATTATGAAAATTTATGCAGTAAAAAGTCTTTTACAATTCAAAATGTCATTTGATATTTGGTGACTCCATTAAATTACTGTTGAGCGATAAAAAAAAAATCAATAAAACTTCAGAATCGCGAGCAAAAATAATAAAGTCAAGTTACGAGCCGCCTCGTATTAAAGGAATCGTTATTATTGCTTGAAACAGTTAAACTTTAGACGTTTGGGACATATTTTATTATTAACTATTATTTGATTCCCGGAAGATTCTTTCACAGTCTTAATTCTTGGAAATACGACCTTTTCACCTGATGTTCAGTGACCATATAGTACTTACGTAAGTATTAATGTTGTTAACTTCAGGGTCAGAAAAGTGTATTAATAAGGATAATGGGAATAAAATGAGCTAGGAATGGGAACCATAGCCTCCGGTACTTCATCTGGTACCTCTTTAATAATCGGCTTCTACTGCCTTAATACGTGTATGAAACTTATTACTATCACTCTTATACTTCTTAATAAGAATGTTTTTAAGTAGGTAATCTGCGATAGAAAACCCACACTTAACAAATTACTCACTCTGCTTTTACTTAATTAGTTATACACAATTTTGTAGGTAAACACATTACTTATTAAGCCTTTACTAACCCTAGTATAAAATATGGATCTTTGTAATCTGAATTAAATAAACATTATTATTATTATTAAAAAAATGCTTTATAAAGTTATATTTGATATGAAGATATCGTATAATTAATTCATCTTTTTCATTCTAAGACTTCAAAATTTTACGATCAGTTATACAAGGGTAGCCGAATATAATTCACATCTTTCGGCATTGAAAATGACAGAATTAAACCTGTCGTAAAGTTTTTATTAAGCCTGTCGTCTATTACAACGGAACGACTTAATTGAAACTCCGTCATAATCTTATATAGATGAACTCTGTCCTAGCTGCGTTCAGACTAATAAGTACAGTCAGTTGCATAAATATGATAAAAATATTTATGCACGTATTCGCCGTAAGACAGATACTTTAATATAATACTTTTGAAACCTTGAGCTGTCCAAACGTGTTAATAATTATGCAGATGACTGTACATAGAATTTAAAATTAATAAAATGGGACCCATCTGTAAACTCTACCTTTCGATTGTTTTTTTTTATCAAAATCAGAACACCAGAGGCGGAGCTATTCGGTAACACACATAAAAAATACGGTCGAATTAATAACCTCCTTCTTTTTGAAGTCGGCTAAAAATAAAATAAAAAATATAGCCTACTTCCATCATGATAGAAAAACTTCTTATAGATAATTTTTAAATTAGTCCAATACATTCATACTAGTATATAAATGTCACGAAACTGTTAAAGTACTTACATTATAAGGTACGAATTACTTACTAGTGCTATTGAAAGAAAAAGTCCAAGACGAAACCAAACTGTCAGTTTCCACATTCTTCTCACGTTACTCTTAGAAACCGAGGTAATAATAAATGTTTTTGTACACTGATTTTGGCACTGGAATCTTGACAACATTTATTTTTTTGCTTGACTACTGAACCTGAAAAGAATTTCACGCACAAATACCAATATTATCTTTACATATTCCAGTTTGTGTTATAACATGGGGAAAATTCTAGTGAAGTGAAAAGCCGTCGTACATGGGATGCCTTTGAATAATATCTGACGGCTTCCCACCATTTTTATTCACCGAAATTTAATACAAAGGCGAAAGTTTGGATGGATGGATGTTTGTTACGTGTTACTACGTATCTCACAAAACGGCTTAACGGATATTGATGAAATTCGGCACAGATGTACAACATAGTCTGGAAGGATACATAGGTTACAAATAAAGTTTTTTTTTTTATTTAAAAGCAAGTAATTGTATAATTTCTCGATTCTTGTTCTTTCCCGCAGTGTCACGGGAATTTAAGTCAGTTTCGTCGGTTTATTAGTTTTTTAAATTAAACATTACTTTTTTACATATTGTGGGTGCTTTATACTTTGCTTAATATTTATCAAAAATGTCTACATAAAAGGAAATCTATACAAGTAAAAAAATAAATTTAAGATAAAATTCGCACGCCCGCCTCACGTGTTAGCCCGTTTTAATTAACCATTAACCCTTACCTTTGTACAATCATTGAGTATACAATCGCTTGTTACGTACAATCAATCTAAGTGTAGTTTTTCTCACTTACTTTTCTAATTTCTAAGTATAAAAACCTAACAGATGAGTGGTTTAAAATTTACATTTTGTTGACTTGATTCGACAATTTTATAAATGTTTAAAATGCATAGCTGCTATTGCATTATTCAATAAAGAAAAAACTTACTATGTGCAATGACATGCATCAAACAGTGATTTAGATAGATCAAGTTAATTTAATAACAAATCCGATTAATAATAATAAAAAGTTATATATAACAATCAATATAATTTGGCACTCACACAGACATTTAGAGTTGCGAAAAAAAGAGTTTCAAATCCGATCCGATTGCGAAAAAAAAGAGTTTCAAATCTGATCCGATTGCGAAAAAAAAGAGTTTCAAATCCTCACACACAAATTATTAGCATTTATTATTACAAATATTGAAACAATATTGAAATATACTCAAAACTAGACTCGAAAAGCATTATCAATCACAAAGTTATATTACGTATACAAAAGGTTCGTATATTTGTAACAAATGGTATTTTTTGTGTGACATCTGCACATCAGCGTGTAATGGAACGTGACAGACGGATGCTGGATCTGATATCAATATAAATCACGGAGATAAATGTTGTGAAAGGCCTCATAAAATATTATTCAATCCATCACAAACAAAATAACACTAGCATTTTTTTATTTGAACGCCTTTATATAAACTACAGAGGAATAAGATATTGTACTAAAATTATAAGTCCTAGGCAACTTACCACCAGAATTATTAATTTTAAGTAGTTCAGTGTATAAAAAAAATATCTAATTTTTATATACTTAGATCACCTTATATACCCGTGAGATATCTGTTTGTTTAAGTCAATGTTAAAATATTTTAGAAAACCTCATTTTATTATTTTACGCTGTCTATCCCAGCGATATTTGCACGGATTTTGTAGCTGAAACTGCAAACTGCTCCCTTGTACTTCAAACGTCAACTCAAACTTACTACGTCTAATTCACAGAGTACAAAAATATTTTTACAAAAAGATGTACAAAAGTTTTAAATCTCTATACAATAGGGATGTTAGATCTTCGTAGCTTGGTCTCTCGGGGAAGCTGTGTCTAAAGTGAATTCTATTTTATAGATACTGTTTCTGTTCAAATATTATACTGTCTTGCAGACAGTCTCTCTATGGCCCTTGAACTTCACTCCTTGGAGCGTACGCCGATTTGTTACTAGTCAATTTTGACTAAACGCTTTCTATGTTATTAGCTGTAATTTGACTGTCTAATGATAATTCTAAAAGGCAAAATGTAACCATTCAAGAAAAAAAATGCTTGCTCTGATTTATTTAAATTAAATTTAACTCTCTCTAAAACATATCTAATCCGTCAATTGCAACTTCTATGTACTTTATCTTGTTAAAAAAAATTGTACGAAAGCTGTAAATGCCTCTTTAAGGCAAACAGTCACTACTTGATCACAAAAAAAATTGTACGAAATAATGTATCGCGCTCCACCCTCAATCTATTCTAACGCCTTCGAAGATTTTATAGATGCTTTCCTCGTTCACGTTGATAAAATCTTATAGAAAATATTCTAGAAAATTGTACACGAAAATAATTTTTCTTGTAGGAAATATATTTCCGTAAATTACGTGCGCTTTAATTTTGTATATTCCGTATAAAATATTGTTTGAAATTTTTCTAAAATAAATTACATTTCGTAGTTAAAAAAGTAGAGTTAATAAAATACAGTTTACCGTTTTGACTACGATTGCGATTATCTGTTAAAGCTCTCTTAAAAGTATAGGTATATTGAAAGTGACATTTTACAACAGCAAGTCAATTTTATTATAAAAACAATAAAGATCGTTTGGTGCGATTTTGTAGTAATGTTTATTTAGTAAGCAAAGGTACTTTTGAAGTCGTTTGCGATTGTTTCGAGCCAAGGGCCAGGCTCAATTTTATAAGCAAAAAAAAAAAAAACAATTAAGATGTCCGTTTTTTTTTTGCTTAAAAAATTTATTAAACTAAAAACAGATGTGTAAAATAATTCACTTGCATCGTATTTGACTGTTATTACTACTATTGAGTACTTGAATAATAATTCTCGTATATTTAGTAAATTGTAAAAACTTATATCCGCAATATAGCAGAAAACAATTTTATATACTTCTCTATAACCAGGCGCCAGCATTTTAATTGTCATAGAATTAAGTTCGCTTCCAACTTAGAATCTCCTCCTAGTGTTATCACACACAACTGGTTTAGGACCTAATTACATCGTGATTGTCAAACGTATCAAATTTTGTCGAAATTGATATAGGAAATAAACGTCATCAACTGTACAAGAAGTAACAAACAAATAATAACCAGTTTGACACGTATATCTCAATATGGACTTCATGAACCTTTAAACGATATCTTTGTCTATAATCTCAGATCAAATAATAGTGTTTTTAAGTTTTATCTTTTGACAGAGAAATAAATTCAATATGAATATTTTATATTCAAACTTTTTGTAAATCTTTCAAAACGCATCGATAAATAAAACTAATATAATTTTCGCAACAAATTTTGAAGCTAAATTCAAAATCTACTAGTCTTCTAGTTATTTAAAAAAAAAATGGTACCCATCTGCAAGCACTTCCTTTCGATTAAAATATTTTTTATCAAAATCGGAGCACCAGGGGCGGAGTTTCGCGGTAACACACATAAAAAAATACAGTCGAATTGATAACCTCCTTCTTTTTGAAGTCGGCTAAAAATTTGAATAAATTAAAAAGATTAATTGACTATTAAGTATAAAACAATATTTAAACATTATATTCAACTCATAATTTACTTAAGTACCTCTATTAGTCATAAAATTAATGTTTGCCTCACTTTATAAATTGTTTATCATTTTAATTAAGTAATAAATAAATCTTCGTAAACACTTTGATAAGATTAATTACATATAAGTGTAATAAATCGGAATGCATTAAGCTTTAAATTAAATAAATTTACTCAATGAACTTAATTAATATATTAATTAATTTTGAAGCGAAGTACAATAAAATATAATCTCTAAAATTAATTTAGATTATTGAAACCATTTTGCTGTTCCAATTTACAAAACGGATCAAATGACGTTGTTTCACAAACTCGCATTATTGTATTACATTTTATATTGTTATTTAAATTTTTAATTGGGTTATATTTAACTTAAAACATTACTTTAGATTATATATTAATATCAATTAAATTATTATTACATAGCTTATTTTAACGCCTGCTAAGCTACAAAATTCTTTGAACGATTAAAATTAACAACATTGAGGATCTGTTTCGCTTAATGCAAGATAGGGATGTAGAATGATATTCACTAAGCTGACGGCCAATCTACAATAGAGGAGAGACTCAAAAATCTACTAGTCTTCTAGTTATTTAAAAAAAAAAAATGGGACCCATCTGCAAGCACTTTCTTTCGATTAAAATAATTTTTATCAAAATCGGACCACCAGGGGCGGAGATTCGCGGTAACACACATAAAAAAAAAAATTCAGTCGAATTGATAACCTCCTTCTTTTTGAAGTCGGCTAAAAAAGATGAAGAATTTTTATTATGACTTTCGTCATTGTTACCATTATGTATATGGTCATAACTATTGCAACTTTATTATCTTTGAAATTGTAACTTAGTTTCACTTTTGCCTACAGAAAAAGATAAGTTTGCAGAGCTGTAGTTTGTCGGCTTGTTGCGCTGTTGAAATGTTAAAGCTTCAACACATATAAGTCATCATTAATATATCAATTCCAGTTAATTATCATGCATTTAAAAGTACGAGTATTTCGAGTGTACTTTAATGTTGGTGGAACAAAAAAAATATATATTTCACCTTAGTGTAATGTACGTCGCATCTGGAATTCTTAGAAGGTTGTTTTGTAAAAAGTGGCACGCTCCTTTACCCTTTAAAGTAGATTACACAAAACGTGACTTGAAACATTTACAGAAACTAATTTGAATGTAATATGTTAGAATAATGCTTCTTTGAAGTACATTTGTGTTTACTCCTAAATGGTCACCTTACAATAAAAACAGTGTTTAAAAAAAATCAACTCCAATTAAAAAACCAGGATTAAGGATTTGCAATTATTTCAGAGCAGATTTATCATTACATATTGTGTATTTTTTTAAATGTCGAGTAAAGTGAAAGGTATTTAAATATTTCAACCAAAATTTACCTTTACAATCGAAAGGCCCCAGAATTTATTCAATTTGACAGCGTAAATCCCAATATTTATGAGGCTAATTAATTTTGTTATTAAATGATCAAATTTTGTGATAGAATTCTTAAGCAATTAACATTTAATAACTGTTGAAATATTATACTTAAATATAATAATTATTATAATTTTCCTGGAGAAGGTCTGTCAGTTTTAAGCTTATTAGCTCAATAATTAAGTATGTTGTATGTAATGTATGTATTGTAATAAACTTTTTGTATATATAAATGTATTAATGTGGAAGAAGCGAGAGATAAGTGTGTCAGGACTATGTTAAATGGAATTACGTGGTCTCTATCTACCCGTGAGTTAATGTCAATCTAAAATAATCGTTTTGTGACAGTTACTTTTCACTAAGCATATCAAATTATGTTAAACTAGCTTTTTCCCGCGACTCCGTCCGCGCGAAATAAAAAAAAAAATAGAAAACGGCGTAAAAAATATCCTATGTCCGTTTCCTGGTTCTAAGCTACCTGCCCACCAATTTTCACTCAAATCGATTCAGCCGTTCTTGAGTTATAAATGGTGTAACTAACACAACTTTCTTTTATATATATATAGATATAGATAGATTATATTATGTTTCGATGTAAGTAATTTTATTTTAATTTAAAATTAACCAGCTATCGTAATTTTAGAACATTTTACATAACAAAATATATCATTAAACCAAGATATTAGAAAAGGTATTGCAAAGTTTATACTCGTACTTAGTAACACAACGTTTTAATTTACTTTGTTCAGGCAAGTTGGGCAAAGTCTTAAATTTAATAACTACCACAAACTTTCGTAAACTTCGGTACTTCAAATTTACTACTACTAGTGTTAACGTTCCTATTTAAATTATACGACTTCAGTATTGTACTAAATTTATAATGAACAGGCTATTTTCTTTATTTATGACCGAGCAAAAGTAATTTAAAATTCACTAATAATTTGTCGTATAAGTACACAAAAAAAAATATAGTTGCATAAATTCGTGATTTTAGAAATTAACCTATTGTAGATGGAATTATATAATCATCGTCATCTTCATCAGCCTTTGTCTGCCCACTGCGGGACGTCTTCACCGGTCAATTATATGAACCAGTCAAATTAAACCAATTTAAAATATTATAAAAAAATCGCTTAGAGCTGAGAGTTGTAAGGAATTTACGGAACAACTTTATATGAGAATTCGACCCCACATTTGGAAAAATATTCAAGGTCAAAGGTCCCAAAAATGTATAACTTTTTCCTGAGATATTACAAAATATTTTATCTTAAATACCTTAATTTAATCAGAGTATTAGCACATTTGTGGCCATCATGAGGGGGGAACTTGCCATAATCACCACTCTTGGCATGCGGGTTGGCGATCGCAGTGCTTCTCCACCGTTTTTGTAAGGGAAGCTACTGCCCGTCCTCCGGTGGTCTGGACGCAGTTTAACGACGATACCCGGGTCACTGTGGCGATCTTTGGGGGAGGCCTATGCCCAGCAGTGAGCGTTACGAGGCTGAATGGATGAAATACCCTAAGAAATAGACTAAAATTTCAGGATTTTTAAAGTGCCACGTTAAATCAAGTTCCCAGTGACATAATAAGTTGTTGGAGGACAAAGTTGTGCATTTAACAATTTATTTCTATAGTCACAAAATACCTTTTGCAAAATGCATTGTAGAACTTCTATTTGTAGCTTAAGAGCTAGACAAGCGAGAAGGTAAATTAAACAAGTTTAAAATATCACGTTTAAGTTGTAGAATAAGTACACTTTATTGTTCATTTTCCAAGAACAATGCGAAATTGAAACTCTACTTACTTTACTTAGAACTGAGTCTTAAGATATTCTAAGTGTACACTTAATACCAACAGTAAGTTACCCTTAATTTAAAAATAATATTTTTTATAAGAGAAGGGGGCAAACGAGCAGTGGGAACACCAAGGTGTTCATCGATGCCCATGGACATCTGCTGACATCTGAGGAACCGCAGATGCATTGCCGGCCTTTGAGATGATGATATGCTCGCATCATAAAATTACATTACTAGGATTTAGAATTACTAAAACTAGGATTACCATTTGCCATTTATCTTGACACTTTTATCATACTTATATCTGTTTAATTACATTTCCTGATGCTATGTCTATTTTTCATAAAATTTCTATTCTATATATTTTGAGGGAAGATGAAAATAAAAAAGATAATAATTGAAACATTAAATCTCCCGATTTTATTCATCTAGAATGAAACTTATCGAAATACATATATTCTAGCGCCACACGCTCGTTACGTGCAAAATATGTGGCTACCGATTTATCCACTATTTTATTGAAAAGGGGAAAGAGTAATACTTCCTTAACACCGCTATCTCTTTATCATGAACTGAGGAAAGATTTTTCCAGTTTCTATTCATGGATAGGTTACATAAAAAGACAAAAAGATAATGTTTCACGCAGAGGATAAAAGAAAGGGTAATCTTTTCGACATAAACTATTTAAGTTATTTAATTTTTTATCACATAATTCTGATGGAACAGTGAAATAATAAATTAAAACATTAAATAAAACATTTTAATAAAAATAAAACTTTTATGAAGGTTACGTGAAATGTTTTTTCAAGGCTCAGTACCTAATCTTCTGACAGGGATGCTAATTACAGATTGTCCATGATAAACTGGGGTCTAGTTAAAAAGATGGCTGCCAGACGACTGATAAGGTCGGCAAAAATTTTGCTCTTTTGTCCTCATTTAAAAAAGTTAAAACACAAAAAATATTCTAATATATCCTTTGAAGTGGATTCACAAATGTGAAAAAGACTGTTTTTAAAGGTTATTTATCGCAAACCTGTAAGTTCTTATAAGATTGAACATAAATTAACTTGATTATGGTTTTAGTGATTTGTATAACATTAACTTTGTGTGATGTATTAGAAATTTAATATATCACGTTCATACGTAATCCAAACAACACCCAATAAATCCTTGTCAAAATTTATTACGTACCATTTTATATACTTCTAACACGGATATTTTATTTCTTACTTTTTTTTTAATTTTATGAACTGGTAACATAGACCTTTAGGTCACATCTTATTTGGAATATTTCTTACTTCTTGTCGGTAAACCACAGATTACATACATTTACATTAAATTTTGTTTTTATGTTGGCCAATTGTAACTCAATATTTTAAAACTCCTTGTATCAAGCTTGTTATTGTTACGAGGATAAGTGGACTGTATGAAAGGGCCGGTTGTATCGCCTTCTTAAATCGCAATGAAAGTTCGGGTCAAGGCTAGTTCAGAAGAGTAGTCCGTTGCCGGTGGAGTCCGAGGTGGCGAGTGTCGTCGCCGTCGACCGCCGTTCCCTCGTTGGTGCCGCCGGTCGTGACGTCGGTCGTGACGTCGCGGTCGCCGGCGCCGCGTCGCAGCGAGTCTTGCCATGTCTCAACATGCTCCCCGGGTTGAAGTACTGAAGGTGTTGAAAGACTTCAAAAATCTGGAAGGGGACAGATGTTATTAAATGCCCTTCGAATGGTGCCTCTCCTTGTCTTCAGTTCAGCGACTCTAGCGGTGCCGTCGCTGCCAGGATAAAGCTGAATGACGCGTCCCAAGCACCAAAGCAATGGCGGGAGAGCTTTCTCCTTCACGAGGACGAGAGAACCAAGTTTCAACTCGGATTTTGAAGAATGCCACTTAAGCTTTTGTTGCAAAAGAGTTACATATTCATTACAGAAGCGCCTCCAAAAGTGCTGCTTCAAAAGCTCAATCCTCCTATATCGCTCCAGGCGGGTGATGCTGACATCAGGCACCTGTGGTTGCGGAACAGTCATAAGCGAGCGTCCAATTAAGAAGTGAGCAGGGGTTAGAGCGGAAAAATCTGTAGGATCAGTGGAAAAGGGAATGAGAGGGCGAGAATTTAAAACAGCTTCTATTTGAGTGAGTAAAGTCGCCATTTCCTCATAAGTAAGATGAGTGGTTTGCAGTAACCGCTTAAGATGATGCTTTGTAGAGCGCACGGCTCTTTCGGCGAGTCCGTTGAAATGAGGTGTATAGGCAGGCACAAATTTAAATTCAATGCCTTCCTGAGCCATGTGACCTTCAAGGTCGGACTGAACCAGAAATTGAGCCAGCTCGTTGGAAGTGCCGACGAAGTTTGTCCCATTGTCGGACGTGATGCTTTTGGGCTTCCCCCTGCGAGAAACAAAACGATTTAATGCAGCTTTGTAAGCCTCGCTGGATAAATCCGTAACGAGCTCGATATGACAAGCCTTTACTGCGTTGCAAACGAAAATTGCCAAAAATGACTTAATGAGTTTGCAGCCTCTGCCCTTTCGATCTGCTATTAACACTGGCCCTGCATAGTCAACACTACAGTGTAAGAAAGGAAACTCCAGTTCCGTACGGGTGGCTGGTAATTGGCCCATGATTGGCTGAACGTTTTCAGCCTTAAATCGGACGCATCGTACGCATTTATTGACGATGGTTTTGGAAAGGTTTGTGCCACCTAGAGGCCAATAAGTCTGTCTGATATTACCTAACAGAAGTTGAGGTGGGGAATGTAAATATTTTATATGATAATGTTGAAATAATATTTTTGTAAAATGATGCTTGCTGCATAACAAGATGGGATGCTTGATATCAAAACTATAAGGGGAATTATCTAGCCTGCCACCGACTCGGATAATATTATTATGATCTAGAAATGGACTTAATGAAATCAAGCGATTTTTATTGGGCAATGTCTCGCCGGCTTTAAGAATAGCATATTCATCAGGAAACATCTCCATTTGAGATTTCTGTATGATTAAATTTAATGAATTTTGAAGTTCTTGAACCGAAAGATGACCTGTTAATTTGTTGGTCTGGTTTCGAGAATTATAAATAAATCTCTGTAAATATGCTATTGTATTTTGTAAGCTAGTTAGTTTTGATTTATTTTTGATTAAGTTAGCAATTAAGTCAGCATTAGAATTATTATCAAGCGCTAAAGAACAAGTAATCAACTCGGGTAGATCCTGTTTCACGTTACAATTGGGCATTGTTGGCCAGTCACATTCATTTTTTGCCAAAAAGGTTGGCCCTGACCACCACAAAGACGAAGAGCTGATGAGGTCAGCCTTCAGCCCGCGGGAAACAAGATCCGCCGGATTGTCTTTCGACGGTACGTAGCTCCACGTGTGACCCTCCGTGCTTTCCTGAATTTCGTGAACGCGGTTACGAACGAAGCTTTTCAGATTAGTCGGTGGAGTCTTTAGCCACCCTAACACAATGGTTGAGTCACACCAGAATTTACATTTGCTAATAGGTATGGTAAGAGAGCTTAATACTTTATCACACAGCCTTGCAGCTAACAAAGCTCCGGAAAGCTCGAGACGAGCAATCGTCATGGGCTTTATCGGTGCCACCTTACTTTTAGACGTCAAGAGATGTACCTCTACAGATCCTGAAGCAGTCACAGAACGCACATATATGCACGCTCCGTAGGCCCGTTCTGAAGAATCTGAAAAGACGTGGATTTCATGACAGACAGAGTCGTGGACAAGAACCCAACGTGGAACCATTAATTGGTTTAGAAGAGGTAAGGTGCTGGCGAACGAGATCCACTTTTCTTTTATGTCTTCTGAAACCTCTGCATCCCACGAATATTGTTGAATCCAAAGCTCCTGCATGATTAATTTTGATTCAACGACGCATGGTCCTACGAGACCCAAAGGGTCAAATATCTGACTTATCACGGAAAGTATGCTGCGTTTTGTGACCTTTTCACGAAGTTCAATGTTGATACAATATGACAGCATATCTAAATTCGAGATCCAGTTGAGACCCAAAGTTTTTGAAGACGTGTGAACATTATCACTGCTAGATAGGTCTAGAATTTTGTCAGATTCAAGTGATGAAGTGGAAATTTGTTCGAGTATTGTAGTGTTATTAGAACGAAATTTTCTCAAATTGAAATTTGCAGATTTTAAGGTGGTGATAACTCCTTTACAGAGGTTAATTGTATTATCGATAGTGGATGAACCACCTAAATAATCGTCAACGTAGAAATCGCGCTGAATCGATTGTTTGACGTCATTATCGATAGCACTGGATGCTAAACTAACCAAACACTTTGTCGCTAAGTATGGCGCGCTTGCAGTACCATACGTAAGCGTATTAAGAGTGTAGGTTTTCAAAGGCTCTGATGAATCATACCTGAAGATGATCTGTTGAAGGGGGCGTTGAACAGGATTGAGCTCAATCGCCCTATACATTTTTTCTACGTCTCCAGTCACGACGTACTTATGCTGTCGAAAACGTAGCAAAATGGAATAAAGATCCTCTTGTACAGTAGGACCGACCATCTGAATGTCGTTGAGAGACACACCTGAGGTGGTGGAGGCCGAGGCATCGAAAACTGTACGTAACTTTGTAGTAAGACTCGACTCACGGATTACGCCGTGGTGAGGTAAGAAGTAGTTGACCTGTTGAAGACAGCTAGGTGCAGACTCTTTGTTTTCAGTCATGTGACCAAGGCGCTCATACTCTTGCATGAACTCCATGTACCTATCTTTAAAGGCAGGTTCTCGATGAAACTTACGCTCCAAGGACAAAAAGCGGCACTTTGCCATTTGATAAGAATCGCCCAAGACTGAAGGGTCCTCCTTCAGCGGCATTGTGACGACAAAGGTGCCATCCTCTTTGCGTGTAGTGTTGTCAACGAAGCTCTGTTCGCAGGCTCGTTCTTCAGGAGATAAGGAGTGCTTGGCTGAAACAGTATCAAGTTCCCAGAAACGAGTTAAGTCTGGATTGGGTTCCTCATTTGCAAGATTGCAGATAGGAGAAGAGGGTGACTTAAGACGGGAAACGTTCCCTGTCACCAACCAACCCAGTTTTGTTTCATGTAATGTGGGCTGATTTTTACCTAAATCAACACGATTATTTAATAAGACAGACCAAAATACTTCGGCCCCAACTAAGATGTCTACGACTGACGGTTCATTGAATGTAGGGTCAGCTAGACTTATTCCCGTAGGAAGAGGAATATTTTCAATATGTATGAAGGAAGACGGTAAAGCGTTGGTGATTTTTGGTAATATAAGACAGTCAACAGTAAGTCTATAGTCGCTATGGTAGGACTCAAAGGTAAGGCTGCAAGACTGTGTAATATGAGAAGTATTATTGTTTATACCTGTCACCGTGGAACTCGCACTTCGTCGTGACAATCCCAGCTTACCGCAGAGCGATTGTGTTATAAAGTTGGCCGTTGACCCGTTGTCAAGGAGCATCCGGGCGGCGTGGACGGCACCTTGGCTGTCCACCGCCTTCACCAGCGCTGTGGAAAGCAAAACGTGCGGAGGAGTAGTAAACTGCTTTGAATTGCTTGAATTAGCAAAGTGATTAACGTTACTAGTTGAAGGCAGAGCGGGCTCAGGAATTATTTGCGTCTCGTGCAAGTGCAAAAGTGTGTTATGACGTTTTTTACAATATTTACATGGTACAAGGCTACAATTATTTTCTAAGTGCCCAGGTCGTAAACAATTAAGACAGACCTTAGCTTCTTTGGCCTTTTGAATACGAACTTCTATAGGGAGGGCTCTGAATGTTTCACAGTTAAATAGAAAATGAGTTTGATTGCATAAGGGGCATGTAAATATTTTTTTGTTGGATGAATTTAATTTTTTATTTATTTTATTACTATTTTGATAAAATTTTTGATTGTTTGAAGCTATAAGCAAGTTTGTATTTAATTTATGAGATTCTGGTTTATGCATTTTACCTTTATTTTCTTGCAATGTCTCCAATAAATCTGCTCTGTTGCTAAGAAAGGTAAGAAATGTATTTAAAGATGGTGGATCAGTGAGAGTATTTCTATGTTCCTCCCAGACCCTATGAGTAACACTATCGAGCTTTTCAGACATCATGTATATGATTAACACATCCCAGTGCTCAGTATTTTGATCTAAGGTTGACAGTGCACGAAGATTTTTATTCGTGACGTCTATAAGACGACGAATAGCTGAGTAGGACTCGTTACGAATGTGTTCTACGTTAAATAATTCCCTGACATGATTATTTACGAGCAGCCGCTTGTTATCGTACCTATTACATAATAAATTCCACGCCGAATGATAGTTTTCGGCTTTAAAATCTAAATTATCGATAACTAGCAAAGCACTGCCTTTAAGAGATGCACGAAGATAGTGCAACTTATTAATGTCATCAATATCCCTTCGGGAATGTATTAAAGAGGTGAAAGTATCACGATACTCAAGCCAGTGTTGATAGTGACCATTAAAGACGGGTAAATCTATTTTTGGCAACCTAACACAATTGGATTTAATAACGCTTGCCTGTGCATCTTCGAGCTGTATCACGGAAGTATCCTGGGGCTGCGCACCCAGCAGGCGCCGCGCCTCGGCTACCAGCGGGTGGTACCCGGCTTCGAACTCCTCGCGCTCCAACTCCGAGACGGAGGGGTCGTCCGAAAGCATCTCGATCTCGCACTGTAAATTATCGAAGTGGGCATATAAGGCATCGAATTTTTTAAAGCGGCCTTCTAAGTCTAACAATTGTAATTTGCTAGGCTGACCGCCGGACACAAGCGTCTTTAAATATTTACCAAAAATAGTCACTTTAGTTTTTATACACCCCCGTTTTTGTTTTAACTTGGTTAACTTGTCGTCCGTCATAGCGAAAGACGATAAATAGTTAGCGATTAACTATGAAAAATATTATAAAGGGAAACTAAATAAATAGGTCACTATAACGTAAACTTGACCTACTTTCGTACGAATAATAAATACAGGTGTGCATGCGCAGCGGCGCAGCGAGCCAGACTAATTAGCGACAGTGATTGGAGTGCGACAAACAATATCCCGTTATGCGGGAGCAATGTTTTTTGCTAAATGCAAGCGAAGTTAAGCTTTAAAGGCATAGAATATTGTTTATTGTTGTTTAAGCTTGTATAAAAGTAAGAAATACGCTGTCAGTAAGACAAAGAATATGCGACAAATGTGTGTACCCACTCAAAAAAAAAAAAAACTGTTTTAGGGAATTTAAGATTAAAAGAAAGGAAAAGATAGAAGGAATAATTGGAACGAACTCACGAGTGACCAAACCATCCACCAGTGAATCCTTGCTGATGCAATCTTCTCCTTTTCTTGACGATGACTCGCAGATTCAGCGGGTTGGTCCGAAGTCCGGCGTTCCGTCGACTACTTTGTTCTCGAGCGCGCGCGGTTGCCGGGCGAAGTTTCTTCGGCAGGATGATGATCTTGACGACGATGAAGGCTCCCGAAGATCTTCTATAGCTGAAGACCGCGTTTTGAAGTGCGCAGAGACTCGACGTTGAACATTGCGGTGACCGTTATTTCGACGATTTCGAAAATTAATCCGGTGAGAATCCTAAAGGACCAATGTTATTGTTACGAGGATAAGTGGACTGTATGAAAGGGCCGGTTGTATCGCCTTCTTAAATCGCAATGAAAGTTCGGGTCAAGGCTAGTTCAGAAGAGTAGTCCGTTGCCGGTGGAGTCCGAGGTGGCGAGTGTCGTCGCCGTCGACCGCCGTTCCCTCGTTGGTGCCGCCGGTCGTGACGTCGGTCGTGACGTCGCGGTCGCCGGCGCCGCGTCGCAGCGAGTCTTGCCATGTCTCAACAAAGCTAATAAATTAAAAGTAATACGTTGCCTGAATACATTACCTGAAGTTGGCAGAAGTTCTTCACTTTATAGCACTATGCAGAAGATCTACATTCAATGAAGTTCACGTGTATTATATATTTTTATATAAATCTGTCTCAATTAATTTTCAATTCTGTAAATGATGAAAATTGTACAAAAGATTAAAATCTAAGTAATATAAAATTCCAAATATACTGTACTCATAACTGAACACAGGTCTGGCTATTTTTAGATAAATTGATAATCGTACGAGCTCCTACGACGTTCTTATTCCCCAGTATTCGAGCATTGAAAATTCCGCTCCAATAATCTTTATCCACTTCGCTTACTCCAAATAAGACTTCATATTTTTCACTTAAATAGAATTGAAAGAGTTACGAAATAGGATAGAGCCTACGTAATAGAAAATTTTAAATAAATTAGTTGTAATAATTAATTCCTCTAAGTAGAAAACTTTTCTATTTTATTTTTCTCTGTTTAAAATTGTATCTAAATTCTTGTGTACTTTAATATGTTTAAATATTTTACTTATTTTGTCTAGAATAAAACTAACTAAATGAAATGAAGTTATTATTTGTGTCATTGTACTTTCGGATATTACAAAGTTATACAGAATTAATGATGTATGCAACTATTGAAAACCGACCAATATCTGATGATCCTTCAATAGTATTGAAATAATGTACGAATTCTTACAAGAATTACATAGAATATGTTTACGTAGATCACTTTAATTTGGTTAATAGTTAGTAAAAGAGTATATTAAAAATAGACTAATTACGTATTTTGATAGAAAGTGATAAAAGAATACCGAAAAAAAAAACAAAATGTAAAACTCTTCTGTTTAATTCAGGCCAAACTAAAGATTTTTTTGACAATTGAAGTATCTCTATTGATGCAAATTATTTTCTTTTTCATAGCTTGAAGGTAAAAAAAATATATACAAGTAATATCCAAGTGTTAGTATTATTATGTGAACTATGTTTGCGGAATGAAATAACCACTAGTAATGTAGTAGTATAATTTTTAAGCGGTACTCAATCTTTTTTTTTTTTTTTTATAAGAGAAGGGGGCAAACGAGCAGCGAGAACACCAAGGTGTTCATCGACGCCCATGGACATCTGCAATACCAGAGGAATCGCAGATGCGTTGCCGGCCTTTGAGAAGGTGATACGCTCGCTTCTTGAAGGACCCTAAGTCGTAGCGGTTTGGAAATACCGCCGAGGACAGACCATTCCACAACGCGGCGGTACGCGGTAGAAAGCTACGCGAAAACCGCACGGTTGTGGATTGCCAGCCATCGAGGTGGTGTGGATGGAACTTGGCAGTTTGTCGGGTCGTCCGATGACGGAACTCGGCGGCAGGAATTGTTCCAAACAACTCTTCTGAGCACTCCCCGTGGTAAATACGGTAGAAAATGCAGAGGGAACTAACGTCCCTCCGCAACGCCAGAGTGTCGAGCCGATCAGTAAGAACTCGGTCGTTGACGATTCGAACCGCTCTCCGTTGTATGCGGTCAAATGGAAGAAGCTGGTACTGGGGTGCTCCCGCCCAGAGATGCGAGCAGTATTCCATGTGGGGCCGAACTTGCGCCTTATACAGCTGAAGGCGATGGCCCGGTAGGAAATACTGCTTCGCTCTACCGAGCACACCCAGTTTTTTGGAGGCCAGCTTGGCTTTGTCTTCCAAATGACCACGAAACTGAACGTCGTTCGATATGTCAACGCCGAGAATACTGATACTGGTTCGTTCTTCGTAATACCTTAGATTAACAATAAGTACTGTCTTAGTCAAAGTCTTGTAAAGTCACTGGTCAAATCAATCATGTGTCACCTCGATTCTAGAGGTAAACAATCACCTGTTAATAGATTACGATCCATCAATGAGAAGTATGGCTAATCATTCCAGTTCAAATAGAACCTGTAAAATTTTACCTGTCTCCACTCAGTAATTTGACAAATATTTAAAAGAAATAGACATCATGATATGAAAAGAAGCCAAGACAAACCAGAGCGGATTTTCAGAATAACATAAAACGTAACCAATATTTATACCATGTAAGTACTGTAGAAGGTCGAACGCTTATATATACGCTTGCATTCTTAATCAGCAATTTTAGATTTCAAGTAAATCAGGATCTATAAATGTTAAAAATAAAAAGAAATTTAAATGTGCTTATGAAAAATGAAATGTGCAAATTATAGGAAAGTAGTGCCTCTAAAAGATATACATCAATAGAGTCACGATTTATTTGTTATCGTGTTACGTAATTGTCACCGCTAGCGGCTGAGCTAACTCGGTCGCAGCGAGGACGCGAGGACATCCGAGCTGAACGAACGTCGCGCTGGCTGCCCGTCACAATTTGTATACTTTAATTTATTTATAAAAAAAATCCAAATTTGAAAATGCAGTTTTTAATCGTTTTTATTTTTCTGTGCGTGGTTGTAGTTTGTGGACAGGACTGCAGAGTTCGCGGACAATGGGTATGATTGTTTTTATTTAAAAAAATCCTTTTCCTAATTTTAAGCCCTATTTATCTTGTACTAGGAGGGGGGGATCTAAATATTTTTTTTATTATAATTAACAATAGTCTTTTGTTTTGCTACAATATGGATCGGAATCAAATTGGATTGAACCCAGGACAACCGACTCGACGTAAAGTTGAATTAATTTTCCCAAAGGTAACTAACCCAATATGATTGATGATAAGAGAAAGTCGAGTCGAATAACGAATTTATTGGAAATTGTACACCTGATTGTCCTTTTCAATTTTTATGAAAAAAAAAAAAATGTCAAAAGTTTAAATACTTATTTGTATTTAGATCTGTTCTCAATTACTATTGGCAAAACGTAAAAAATAAGGAAATTGCAATATATCGTCAACGCAATCAAAATTCCACACATCTATTGTATGAGGATCTCTAGGGTTTTTCCTCAATGACTAAAGATAGCAGAAAATTTTTCCACGTTTTAAACTTTTGCATAATTTCCTTAAAATCCAAGCCAACATAACAATTGCAACGAGTATTCCTGTTTTTTTTTTTTTAATATATAATAAATTTGATATCTTTTCTTATTTCAGTGCGCAGATCATGAATATTGTTGCGGTGGATGTTGTTTTGATAACATTTGTTACGACAGTAAGTATTATTTCCCACGGTATTTGCTTTTATTAGTTATTTGAATTAATTTTGTAATGTAATATAGCTTTTAACATCACTGAGTTACTTACTGTTGGTTTCTGAAACTAAAATCTCCGTATAAAACATATCACATCTCTGTCATTATCTTTGACAAAACAGATAAAAACATGTTTTAAACGGGGATTTTGGCCTCGGAAACCCATGATTATGCATTCTTTTTGTCACTAACTATTTTAGTCTACCAAAGATACATATGAAATCCGAAAATCAAAAACACATTGATACTTGACAGGGATCGGACCTGGGTTCGCTTTAGCACTACGCCACCGACGCTCGTCCTAATATTACTTCTTTCAATCAGCTTACAGATCCTGCTTGGCTCCCTTTGACGTTTGCAAAGACTATACCTGCAGGGGAGAGGAAAATTGTTTCGTTTACAAGCCCCCGGAATGTCGTGGCTGTGAGCCCCTACCTTTATGCAGATTGGAAGAGCCTTAGCGAAAAATGTACTACGGTGAAGAAATTGCGATGGAATTCACACCATTTATTATAATCTGATCCATGTTTCTAGTAAGAAATCAGGAGTATGAAAATCATAAGATTGATGAAGATGAATCGATGGGAGTGAAGAAGAACAACGATGTAAGATACTAAGAACAAAAAGTTTGTGAGTTCGATTTTTAACATGTTAAAACACATTTTAATATAAATATATAAATAATGTAATAAGAAATGAAAATAAAACGATGACACAAGAGTCAGAGTGTGTCTACAGAAAATTAACTAATAGATTCTTGATTGATATAATAAGGTTATTGTACGGATTAGTAGTGTCAAAGTAGTATCGGATTTGTCAACTTGTCACTACCTTGTCTTCAATTGTCACAAACTAAATTTCCCCTCCTCCCCCATAACATCACATTTCCATTCACGTAAAACGTTGCCTAATGGATGAACAAAGTACCTCAATTGTATATTCTGGCGTTGCCCTGATATTAAAGTGGAAAATGATGTTATGATGAAAATTTATACTATTTGTTAGCACTCCGAAATATTCGTATATTTTAACACTGCCGCCATTTCAAGAGGCATCTCAGACGTTAAATAAACATAAGAATATCAATAGACCTGACATTACAAATCAAACCGTACTCAGGAAAAGATTTACCATCGGTATAGTTACGTTTGACATTACGGGACGTGATGAGTCAATTAAATAAATAACAAAATAAATTCTTAAAATATTTGAAATAAAATGCACGTGATGTCCGCTGTATAACTTGTTGAATCTCTTTAGAGGCATCTCAGACAATTAGACTGAAATGCGTGGATAACCTCTCATGAAGATTTGACATGAGAAATCTACACTAAAAATTGCTTATGTAACCTGTAGGCCAATCACGCGCTTTCTTAACGTCACGAAATGTCAAAATTTATATGAGATTGCACAAATTTTCATACATGTCGATACGTTACAAAAACATTCTCACAAATATTCGTCCTAGGCCCTCAAAAATGGCTTTGGGTATGGCAGTAGCACAAGTCAATGTTTAAAATATAAAAGAGAAAGTGCTAAGTCTGGATACAATAAAACTAAAATTGTTACTTACTACCTAAACTATTTATATAAAGTATGAAATAAATGACAAGACTAAAAGCTAATGTGTTCAATATTGCACCTTTACATGTTATTATACGAATTCCTATTAGGTTTTTTTTTTTTAAATGACAAATTTCTCATCGCATAGAGAATTTTCTGAAATAAATAAAACAACACAACGATCTCTTAAAACCAGCCATCACTTCGACTAAAGGTACAGTTCTAAGATCCTCAGACAATAAATCTCTGTGAAGTTGACGACGTAAAATAGGGAAAGTATAGTGCGGAAGGTACCCTTTTAATGTTCAATAAATCGTAAACGTTTGTGTTACTTTTGACATGAACGTCTGCTTTATATATAGTCTGCTTTATGTATACTATCGCTTTTCTTATGTTAATGGTTATTTATTATTTTAAATAAAATTGATACAAGCCGAGCTTACTAGTAAAAGAGATCAAGGAGGGCGAATACAACATTTTTTGGAACGAAGTTCCTTATCGCGCGTTGTGAAAGGGGGCTAGACGGAAAAATTCTTACGAAAAGTTGTCACGAAACTTTTTGCTATAGTAAGTATGTTAACGACGAATGAGCGCTACTTCACCATGGCAACGACCTGACAACATATAACAAAAATTCATAGAAATAAAATGTACTTCTTGTGAAGACTTAAGTTTTTTATTCATAGAATAAACATTGGTTCCTTCACTAATTAATAGAAAGGAACTTCGTTCCATCCGGGTGTCCCTTGACACCTCTCAAGTTTTTATATAATTCAGCATACGAACTTAGCCTTTCCTATGTTCAAGTAAAATCCGGAATGTTTTTTTTTTATATTAAGCGACAATTGATGTCAACTGACACACTGGATCCACCGACATTTTCAGTCAAAAGGAAAACCTATACATTGCAACGAATTCCCTCCTCAAGATTTCCACGCTGAAAGCTATAATTTCACTGAGCAGGTAATTATGAGGTCACAATTTTGCGGTTGAAGGCAGTGTTTATATCTGTGTACGATAATAACACTGATGGATCTACCACAAGACCGCAAATGCAATTTTGAACGAACAGATTTAAATAATCATGGTTTGGCGGTTTTCATTCATAAATACCTAAATTAAAACAGACGGTTTCCATTACGTGTTGTCAAAGCAATTATCATGGTAATTGTGTTGGAATGTCCTTCAAATGTACTCGCTTGTCTCTCGTGAATCTAGGCCCTCAGACATTGTTAAAATGCGACATTGATGTACTCAAAAGCATTTCCATGTACACTACTGAGTAAAATCTGCTGTTTTAATGACTTTATCTTGCGTGTTAGTGGAACCTTCGCAGGTAAAGTTTGTTTGCGTTTACAGTAGGGTCACATAATTTACTCTGATAAAAAAACCTTACTCAAGATACCAGGGTATAGTCGGCTTATAGCAGTGCTGGCAGGATTTGACAGAAAAATTCTACAATCTCATAGAAAAGTTGTTGGTGGATTTTCTAGCATTTTTTGTAATTAACGGTGTACATTTTACTCTCATTTCCATGTTTAAGGAATAAAATAGGCGTTGAATCTTGTAAAGAAACGTCTATGTAAAAATCACAAAAATGTATTACTATTTTTGATGGAAAAAATATATTTCAATCGAAATCATATTTCGTTGAACTTTTTACTATCAATTGTCTTTCTGTATCTGCAGTCAAGAAATGATGGTAGCGTATGACGATCTTAGTCATTGGGAATATAATCTTACATGACAATCAACTTTTTCTTTTTCATACAATTCCCAAATTATTTGGTCAGACAAAATAATAATCATTCCGTCAATGTCGCTAGCAGCCGCTACATTGTAAAGAAGGCTTAAGTATAACTCATGAAGTAAAGCATGACTCTAACGGCAGTGTAATTTATCAAAATTATGAATAGCAGAATTTCTTTAGTGAAAATATTTAAACGGCTGTTACTTTTGAAGAAAAGAAGTTGGAACGAGTGTTATGTTAAATAATATCGTTTATTGCACCGTTCGTATCCGTGTAATGCATGTAGGTGATTACATACTATTTAATCAGGTAGTATGAGCCCTTGCTGTATTAATTTTTGCCTCTTGGCTTCCTCTTTGGCAAGTCTCTCAGCCTCCTTCCTCTCTTCTTCCTCCTTCTCTTCTTGAGCCTTCTTCATAGCCATTGCAGCCAACGTCTTTTGATCTAATTTAAAGAAGTTTATCGGTTCCTTAAAGAATTTCTGATCGGAATTATTCATTAGCTCAATAAATTTTACGTAGTTGAATTTACCGTCTAATGGAGTAAACGTTTTGTTTTTTGTCGCCACTTTTATAAAATCTACAAATTCAATTTCCAGCAAAGGTTCACCCCAAGACATTAGTTCCTCTTTGAGTAATTCTAAATCTGTTATTCCGGTTTCTTCATCGTCGTGTCCTAAGGTTGCCATGGCTTTTGTAACTGCCAATTCAAAATCATCTCCCATATTAATTTTAGCTTCAATCATGAAAAGCCACTCGAAATACTCGACCGTATCTACGAACTCGTCTTCTAGAAATTTCTCATAAAGCAGCTTGATTTCTGAGCCTTTGGGATTAAAGCCAAGTTTCCTTAACATAATTGGGATTTCTGGCAACTTCACCTGTGTATATAAAAAGCGTACTTACGTATTAAATAAACCATAAGTTTATTTAATCGATTATTTATTTTAATAACTGAGAAGAGAGTATCAACGTATAATCCTCAAATTCACTTGCTTTAACTATAAAAACTAAAAGTCCCCGCTAACCGTGGGTTTCTGAGACCAAAATCTCCGTTTAAAACATATTGTTATCTCTGTTTTGTCAAAGTTAATTACAGAGATAACTATGTTTTATACAAATATTTTGATGTCAAAAAAACCCACGGTAAATTTGGCATAATTCAGCTACTATACAATGAAAAGCCAGTGTAATATAATTCCTTCTAGTATCGAAGTTAACTGCACCTTATCAATATTATCTTCGTCATGCGCTTTAAAAACTTCCTTAAATCTTGCTAAATCTTCTGGAGAAAAACAAGCTGGAGGAGGAGGTATTTTCTTCGGCTTCGGTGGAGGGCCCATTGCCAGTTTTGGTGGTTCCTTTTTTGCTTCTTTACCTGTAAGTTTATATTTATATAACCGGAGACTAGCAAAAATGCCTAAACTACGTCAGTGATGACTTAGATTTAGACAAAAGGAAGTAAAAATTGTCTACGAAACGAATTAGTGGAGAAAATGAATTTCCAATAAATAAAGAGTTATTGTGAATTCATTTCTGCTTTGAGTATATGTAAGTATACAAGTATTTATTTAAAGATTTCCTGCAAATCTTACCTTTCGCGGCCTTAGGCGGCATTGTTCACTTACTCTAAAACGGATAAATGGAAAAAAATCCACAAATATAATTAGAAAATCATATTTATTGAGTAATTTAGACAAAAAATGTAAAATGACAATTTAGAAATGACATAAGGTATTATGAAAAAATAGTTTTTAAAAAACCACAACGTTGAATAAAATTAAACGGTATAACATTTTAACTTTAGGGCAATAATTCTTTGGACCACTTAAAATTACAAAGAAAAGTATCTAACCCTAACCACAAACACAAGGCTTCGAATGGTAAACAACTGATCTGGAAAATGATATACGAGCAGCTGCCGAACAAATTTTGCTGAGACCGGCGTAAAATAGACTCCAGAACTTCGATAAGCAAATGTTATTGTGTGTCTAACAGAAATAGCCGCATTTTCAATCTGCACCGCTCTTTAATTCGATTGTTCGCACTATAACGTCTCATTTGCTGAATGCGATTTCGAAATTATTGCTAGGAAGGGACAATAAAGAACTGAAATAACCCACCTACCGTCATTGTACTTTCAATAAATTCGTGACCTTCTTATGTGTTTGCATTAAATAAAATAAAATTATTCGTAGGAAATCACATAATAAGAAAGGTAAATATTCTATCTAATATATTCTTATAAGCATATAAATATCTTATAGTAAGGTTTATTTATATATTATATTATATATCAATATTAATTACTTACCGTTCTTACCTTTTTCTCTTTTAGATTTAGACTCTTTGTAATAAATGGCGCGAAAAGCACAGACAGTTACAAATTACACAGACAAAATATTTTTTTTCAATATCAATTTTCTTGTATTTTTTTGTAATATATATTACATGAAATATATATTCATCTTGTCTTATTTCGTAAAAAAAAGAATAATGTTTTTTCTACTAACGACTTAAGGAAAAATCCCGTTACTTGTTTGCAAATGTATGTTTCCGAACGCTTGAGCGCTGTTTAAGAAAAGACGCCAAGTTTGACATTACATTACGTCCAATTAGATGTTTGGTTTTAGGTTTGATGGTCACATTTATATTAAAATAGATAATATTTTTACTGTAAAACAGCAAATTTAATTCAGTAAGATCAAAATGGTTGCACGCATAGCAGGTGTATTTGATGAAAAGTTAACTGAAGCAATAGCAAATTCTAAGATATTAGTTGTAGGCGCCGGTGGTATAGGTTGTGAAATTTTAAAGAATCTCGTTTTGACCGGCTTTCCACAGATTGAGATTGTACGTAGATTTTTTTACATTTAGCTTGTATTGTAATGTATAGTCATTTAATACACGTACATTTTTCAGATCGACCTTGACACCATCGACGTAAGCAACCTAAACCGTCAATTTTTATTCCATAAAGAGCATGTCGGGAAGTCGAAGGCGCAAGTTGCTAAAGATAGCGCTTTAAGTTTTAACCCAAATGTGAATATTGTTGCTCATCATGACAGCGTTATTAGGTTTGTATTATTATTTATACTATAATTTTTATTCAGTGTTTTTCATTATTGTAATACATTATATTTTATTAAATACATTCATTTGTTTGTACGTGTCTATTTATAAATTTAAAGTTATTAGTTTTTGTAAGTTAACATTAATGGTGTTAAGATTACTCATAGAATCTAAATTCGATCTGTAATTTGTCGGATTACAAGGCACTATTTTGCAAAATAATCCGGACTTTAGGCAGTGCACTATAATCCAACAATACTTTGATACCCTGCAATACATTTGTCGGATTACTGCATATCTACTGTTGTTACTTCATTAGTAGAATCTACCCTATTCTCCTTCAATTATTACTTCCTCTACTGAGGTCTCTACTGAAGATCCTATTCACAACAACTGTATTGTTGTTATATCTATGACTATTACTGAAAGATTTTGTTACTTTGTACATTGTATAGATCTAAATCCTTTAAACACCTTGATAGGGATGAAAATCTTTAAGCAAATATCTATCCCAACATTAAACTGAGTTAAATTTTCAATCAAACCCATAAATAAGCTTTTCCACTTTTAGTAATTTTGACCATTCAACAAGTGTGTACATTTTTATTTCCAGTAATGACTATGGTGTGAGTTACTTCAAACAATTTAACATTGTAATGAATGCTCTCGACAATCGGGTGGCTCGTAATCATGTGAACAGAATGTGCCTCGCTGCTAATGTGCCACTCATTGAAACGGGAACAGCTGGCTATGCGGGACAGGTAAATATATCTAAGAATACTTAAAGTATAGCTTACAAAATAAATTAAAAGATTTTAGTTATGAAAATTGTCTTTTCTGTGATGAAAGCCATTATTCATACGCCATGATTAAAACAGTATACAATGTCAATACAATACTTTTCTCACATATTTTAAACTAGCTGTCGCTCGCGACTCCGACCGCGGAGATTAAAAAAAACGTAATAAGTAGCCTTTGTGTTCTTCCCGACTATGTACTACATCTGTGCCAAATTTCATTGAGCCGTTCAGGAGATACCTTCAAATAAACATCCATTCATATAAACATTCGCATTTGTAATATTAGTAAGATTAACATACTTAAGCAACTATCGTAATATCTACAATAACTTTGTCATATTTCCAGGTGGAGCTGATTAAAAAAGGTCTAACACAGTGCTATGAATGCCAACCTAAGGCACCCCAGAAAACCTTCCCAGGTTGCACAATCCGTAACACTCCATCAGAACCGATACATTGCATAGTATGGGCTAAGCATCTATTCAATCAGTTGTTCGGTGAAGAAGACCCTGATCAAGATGTCAGTCCGGATACAGAGGACCCGGAAGCGGCTGGAACAGCTGGCAAGTCAGCATTATCATCACAGCAAACTGAATCCGGTAATGTTGAAAGGAAAAGTACACGAACATGGGCAGCGGAAACTAATTACAACCCAGAAAAACTATTTACTAAGTTGTTTGGTGATGATATCAAGTATTTGCTATCGATGGAGAACCTGTGGAAGAAACGTAGGCCACCTACTCCACTGTCATGGGACAATTTGCCCGGAAAAGGTGATGCACCAAAACAACATTCTGGATTACCTGATCAGAGAGTGTGGTCTGTACATGAATGTGCCGAGGTAATTACACATCATTGTTTGTATAAAATGCTTCCCTAATTACTTTCATTAAATTTGTGAGATATATTTACAACTAGCTTTTACCCGCGATTCCGTCCGCGCGGAATAAAAAAAATAGAAAATGGGGTAAAAATTATCCTATGTCCTTTTCCTGGTTCTAAGCTACTTGCCCACCAATTTTCAGTCAAATCGATTCAGCCGTTCTTGAGTTATAAATGGTGTAACTAACACAACTTTCTTTTATATATATAGATTTATTTATTTATTTTTTTTTATTTATTTAAAAGGTAAAGGGAAAATTGATAGAGAAACTTGGTGGTGGAGTGCAAATGTGCGTGAGGCTTTGAGTGAAAAGAAGAGAGCATTTAAAGAGTGGCAGGGTGTGGATGATAATGATAAGGATTTGAAAGAGAATAAAAGGCAGTTATATAAGGAGTGTAAGCGATTTACTAAGAAAGCCATCGCAACTGCTAAGGCACAGGCACAAGATAAATTATATGAATCCCTGAACAGCCCGCCGGGACAAAAACGCCTGTTCCGTATAGCAAGAGAGAGAGAAAGGAATGCAAGAGATGTAAACCACATCAAGTGTATTAAAGACGATGAAGGAAATGTATTGACGGATGATAATGATATTAAACAGCGTTGGAAGGATTATTTTGAAAAATTGATGAACGAAGAGAATATTTGGAGTGGAGTGTTGGAAAAAGTGCCGGTTAATATTGGTATGGTGAAAGAAATTAGCGTGGATGAAGTAAAGAAAGCTGTGCAAGGTATGAAGAACGGAAAAGCAGTTGGGCCGGATGGAATACCAGTGGAAGTATGGAAGCTCCTAAAGGCGGACGGATTGGTGTGGCTGACTCTATTCTTCAACAAGTTGTTACAGGAAGAGGTGATTCCAGATGAGTGGTGTAGGAGTTCGCTGGTGCCAATTTTTAAAAACAAGGGTGATGTACAAATCTGTAACAACTATAGAGGAATAAAGCTCATGTCACACAGTATGAAAGCTTGGGAGAGAGTGGTGGACGGAAGAATAAGAGAGGAGAGTGAGGTAACTCGGAACCAATTTGGGTTTACACCAGGACGGGGGACTACCGATGCCATTTTTGCTATTCGCCAACTTTGCGAGAAATATAGGCGTGTGCATAAAAACCTGCACATGGTGTTTGTAGACCTCGAAAAAGCATACGATAGGGTTCCGAGGAAGGTTTTGTGGTGGGCTTTGAAAGTGAAAGGAGTGCCTGGGAAATACCTGCAGCTTATTCGTGCTATGTATTGTCGAGCCAATACACACATCCAGTCCGCTGTTGGCGATAGTGACAGGTTTGGTGTCTCGGTAGGTCTACACCAGGGTTCGGCTTTAAGTCCGTATCTCTTCCTCCTGGTAATGGATGCGCTAACGTCAGACATACAGGAGGAAGCACCCTGGTGTATGCTTTATGCTGATGACATCGTGCTTGTCGGGGAGGATGAATGCGAGGTGCAGAGCAGGTTGGAAAAATGGCGAGATAAATTGGAGAGAGCTGGTCTTAAAATCAGCAGAACCAAAACTGAACATTTATTCTGCGATTTTGGTGGTCCGACCAGCTTTTCTCCAATCGCTTTAAATGGTGTTGACCTACCAACCTGCTCCGATTTTAAGTACCTCGGTTCACTCGTCCAATACGATGGTGGTGTTGACCGGGATGTGAAAAGCCGAATAAATGCAGGTTGGATGAAATGGCGACAGGTCACCGGTGTGACTTGTGATCCAAGAATGCCACCCAAGCTTAAGGGACAGATCTACAAGTCAATCGTAAGACCTGTCTTATTGTACGGATCTGAATGTTGGGCCACCAAGGTTTCGGATGAAAGAAGATTGCATGTAGCTGAGATGCGTATGCTAAGATGGATGTGTGGTGTGACAAGAAAAGATAAAGTTAAGAATGTGCATATCAGAGGAAGTTTGAAAGTAGCGCCAGTTATCGAGAAATTGAGGAGCAGAAGGTTAGCGTGGTTTGGACATGTTATGCGGAGGGATGATAATCATATAAATAAAAAAGTAATGAGATTGAATGTGGATGGCTATAAAGGTAGAGGAAGACCAAAGAAAGTATGGATGGATTGTGTGAAAGAGGATATGCGTAAGAAGGGGGTAAATTCAGATATGACGGCTGATAGAGATGTATGGAGGAGTAGTACATACTGTGCCGACCCTCCATAGGGATAAGGGCAGGTTGATGATGATGATGATGATATAGATTTATCATCTCCCTGGTCTTCTCCCACTATCATGGGGTCGGCGCCCAAGGTTTTATAAACCTTAATATTTTGGCTTGATTTTTACGGTCGCTTGCCTGTCCCCGACCCAATTTGAAAGAATAAATTTAAATTAAATATATTAAAAAATAAAACATGTCATAAACTAAGTGTGGATAATTACTTCAATATGTATATAAATAGATACATTTAAAAGTAACTCAGTTTAATGTCAAAAAGTGTAGATATAGTTCATCTCCTCATATTACAAGATTCCACCTCTGCCTGTTCCCTTTCTGTATACAATTGATACATAAAATTGTGATTAACATCGCACATTATACTAAATTTTAAGAGGTAATGTCTTGACTTGCAATGTTCAGGTCCTGGGTTCAAATCCCGCCTTGTACCAATGTTTTTTTCGATTCTCGATTTACATATGAATATTTATACGATGTTCTTACAATGAAGGTAAAACATTTTGATGTAACATGCACATATCTGAGAAGAAATTCAATGATATGTGTGAAGTCAACCCGCACTGGGTCAGTGTGGTTGACTACAGCCTAGTCACCTCTAACTTAGGGTAGGCTCCGAGCCCATCGGTGGGAGCTGATGATGGATATAAATACTATACTGTCAAATACATTGCTTGAATCCTAAATACATTCTTTTTCTCTTTCTATTTAGGTGTTTGCTGCTAGTTGTCAAGCTTTGCAAGCGGAATTAAAGGGACGTCCGGAAGGCGATCATCTCGTGTGGGACAAAGATGACAAAAGTGCTATGGACTTTGTGACCGCATGCGCTAACATACGCGCATATATATTTAGTATACCTCTAAAGTCCCGGTTTGAAGTTAAATGTGAGTTGGTTTCTGTAATTTTTTTTCTTATGAAAAGATCTAGAACCAAAAGATTTTGTATAGTGAAGGAGAAACTAACCTTCAGATATATTTATATCAAAAAGATATAATTTTACTTATTTTTATAGTATGTGATGTATTTGCTTTATCTATAGTAAAAATCTAATTTTTTTACTTTTTGTCTGTCTGTCTGTGAGTCGCGTTTGTTCCGGGTAATCTCTGGAACGGCTCCACCGATTTTGACGGGACTTTCATTGGAAGGTAGCTGATACACGCGAGCATATTATAGGCTACTATTTTATTGTAATTCAGAGCTGAAGTCACGGGCAAAGGCTAGTCACTAAAACAATCGCTCGTTCATTACGTAAATATGTATGTTTATCCTGGCTTCTACTTCAACTATAAAAATTTCAGGGGAGCAATAAAATGAACGGACAGATGTTTTAAACAAAACTCAATGCGATCACTGAAGTTATTTACTATTTCAAATATAGATTTAATTGCAACAGTAAATTACTTTTGTGTAAACAAACACGTTTCATATATTTCTTTTGCAAAAATTTTATTTAGGTTTTACTGTGAAATAACGATTCTAATGTGATCTTAGTATTGATCAAATGGCACAAAATTTATTTTTTGTCATACAAAATTCATAAAAATTGGTTAATTTATACTTTTCTTTGTAGCAATGGCGGGTAACATTATCCCTGCTATAGCGACTGCCAATGCCATTGTCGCAGGACTTGCAGTATTACGTGCACAAGCAATACTCAAAGGCGAGATCGAATCTTGCACTAGCGTTTATTTAAGACCAAAAGTTAACCACCGAGGTCAACTATTTGTACCAGAAAGGAGTGAGTATAAATTGTAAAAAAAAAATCATTGCATTATTGTTTTATAAATTACTTTCACTGTCTTAATGATTGCAAGTTGAGTCAGTTGAATGCAATTTTTAGATTTTATAAAAAATCTATCATCATCATCAGTTCACTATACATCCACACTAAGGGACTCGGAGCCTACCCCAAGTTAGGTGTGACTAGGTCATAGTCAACCACGCTGGCCAAGTGCGGGTTGACTTCTCACATATCTATGAATTTCTTCTCAGATATGTGCAAGTTGCATCACGATGTTTTCCTTCACCGTAAATCGAAAATCGAAAAACACATTGGTACATGGCAGGATTTGAACCCAGAACCTGCAGATTGCAAGTCATGTGCTTAACCACTGAGCCATCGAAGCTCTTTAAAAGTCTACGCATACTTGTTATTAATTTTGATTCTATTTTTTTAGCTTTAACAGCACCGAATCCGAAATGTTACGTTTGCGCGCCTAAACCGGAGGTCGCTCTCGTTTGCAACTTGAAACAGTTAACACTTAAAGATCTGACAGCGGCATTCAAAGAGGGTTTGAACATGCAGGCGCCCGATGCGACAGTCGAGGGCAAAGGCCTAGTGGTCCTGTCATCGGAACCCGGAGAGACTGATCATAACAATCAAAAGACTCTGGAAGAAATTGGTCTGAATGATGGTTGCGCTTTACTTGTTGATGACTTCCTCCAGAATTACGAAGTGAGAGTTAGACTTCAGCAAGAGGATGAGGAGAATTCGTGGCGTTTGGTGACGGATACGGATGCTCCAATGCCAGGACCCAAGGAAGAGGAACCGGCTAATGGTTCCAATGGGGCTGAGGAACCGAAACCAGGTCCGTCTCGTACCAATCATGACAGTGATAGTGACATGGAAATAATTGATGAAGATGATAACGGTGAACCGGTGGAAAAACCACCGAAGCGTCGACGCAAAGAGATGTCCGATGAAATTGTTGAAATATGTTAGTGATTAATGCACATTTTTGTAGATGATTGAACATGAACGATTTATTATTACAATGTTTAAAAAAAAATACTTTTATATTCAAGTGAAATCTCCAATAGGAACTCTGGAGATTAAATTCTCTTTGTGTTTTTGAGAACTTTTCATGGTGTTAATAAAGAAGCGAAAATGTTTAAACAAAAAAAAAGATTTTTATATGAAAATGACACTTGTTTAAAAGCAATTGCTTCAATTTGGTATTTGAGTATAGTAAGATTATTGGTTTAATTTTGAAAATCTCTTCTTGTATTTTTACAATAGTTTTATGACCAGTCTTTCGAACAGATGGTCAATATTGGTCTCTGATTAAATTTAAACATGTTATGTCACCTATTTATGTCACCTTTTAGTGTAATGTCTTGAGATATTAATGAATAATAGCAACATGTCTAACTTTGTCAGCTTGAAGAATAGAGACAATCAAAAAAAATGTTTAAACTCCTATTAAACCTATCTAGGCAGTATTTCCTGCACTAATCCACTTAGATTTATAATAGTAACTAAGTAATGTTAAGTAATAAATGTAAACTTTAGAAGTAATAACATGTTTTCCTACATTATTGCATAAAGCAATAAGTAATATTATATTTTGTAACCATAGTCTACTAAAGAAAAGATTTTTTACTGATTTAAAATATTTGTATGTTTGTCTCATGAATAAATTTTCAAGAAAAACCTCTTTCTTTTATTACAATACTAGCTTTTACCCGCGACTTAGTCCGCGCGGAATAAAAAATATGCACACAAGATAAAAAGTTCCTATGTCTGTCTCCTAGTTCTAAGCTACCTCCCCATCAATTTTCAGCTAAATCAGTTCGACCTATCTTGAGTTATAAATAGTGTAACTAACACGACTTTCTTTTATATAAATAGATGCTAAATTCGTATGTATGTATGGATTTTTGTAAAGAAGAAAGTATCTCCAGAATGGCTCAATCTTAATTAAATTTGAAATGGATGTAGAACATGTGTAACATGAAAGAACATATAGGCTACTAATTCAAATTATTTTTAAGCATGCGACAGCTTTCATAAATATTTAAAAATATTAATTACATCAAATAATTTAATTACATGATGAAATAATGAAAAACATTTTAATGAGTAGTTTTTATTCATAATAAAAGTAAATAATACTTATCCTAAACATTAATTTAGCAAAAAGAAGCCCGTCTTGAAATTATTTATGTTTGGCAAATATAAAACAAATTTTATAAATACTTATTGAAATGTACGAAAATCATATTACATTTAACAACATGAAAAATGATATGTCTACTTATAAAACATAAATTATGAACAAATGCAACAATAACTTGAAAATTAATGTAACTTTAGAATTATTGCACATAAAATTACAATAACAGCGGCAGTAAATTTTCTACCATATATTTTTTTTTAAAGTGACAATGGTATTTTAGTTTGTTTCCAATGTTAATCACGTTTTGTTGAATATGTTTAATATATATCTAATAAAATGACTTTCTACTGTACAGTAATGGATTGAGTCACTTTTTAATACATTTTTTAAAAGTTAAACAGTCACTCATCTATATTATATTATTTTTACATAACAAAAAATGAACTAGTGGCCACTTAAAATAACAAAGAGCTCAATACCCTTAGACATGCAGATGTGTTACCTTTAATAAATGGAAGAGGGGAAGCACAAAAAGACGATATTTTCTCTTCCAATGCATGCCCTACAAATTTACTTTCTCTTCCCATCCTTTCTAAGAAAAGGGTAGGAAGGTAAAAGGGCCTAAAATAAGGAAATGCATACTCATGAAACGAAACTTCATGCATGTCTCCTGTATGATGGTATTGCATTGCCAGCCCATTCATGATGTTGTTTCTGGCCTCTACCAATGTAACAAATAAATTCTAAAACAACTGGATCAATCACCACTGAGTAATATATGCCATGTTTATTCTATTAAAAAAAAATTACACAATAATTAAGTATATTCACTGAACATTCAACAATTATTGTTATTTTTGTAGTTAAAGCACTCTCAATATTTGAATCTTAATTTAAAAATTCACACCTCAATAAATTAAACATAAACAGTAAAACATTAACACTAAGAGCCTTACTATAAAAAACTTAGTGTTTCTAATACATTTTAGCTTAAACATATGTTAACCCTTTTATACTGTGACTCTAGCGTCCAGCGCGAATTTTTGACTAATCATGATTATTGAAACATTATCATAAGCTTGTGAACTGCAATCTTTACCAATAAATAATATTTATGGTGAAATATATCAAACATAGCAGCAGTCAAAGGGTTAAAATATGTGTTTAACTAAATATTATTTTACAGAGTTATACAGTAAACGCCTAACCCAGAGTTATATAAAGGACTCCCTTGTAGAATTATTGAGATAAATCTAAACTAAGAGACTGCTTATATTACAACTATAAACTCAAAATGTGGCAATAAATATGTTAAAGATATACAAAACTAATTTTCAGGCAGCAGTCCATATTCTATGAGAAATCTTTGAACATCAGTGGCATAAAAATCATTGCCAAGTTCAGTTGCCAGTTGTACAAAATTACCAACAATCTGACCACCTTTGTACACTAAAAGAGCAGGAACGCCATCAACACGAAAATGTTTGCTTAAACCAGCTACATCTGCTTCTATGCGACAAAATTTTATAGCAGGATAATCCTTTGCTAAAATATTTAGGCAGCCATCCATAGCTGTACATGCTTTTGCTTTTCTATTAAAAATATGAACAATAACTGTAACTTTGGCATCTTCTTTGTCAATGGCATTCAAAAACTCATCCTTATTTTCTAATGTTATTACTTTACCAAACTTGGGGCACTTTTGTAACTGAGACATTAACTCTTGCATTCTTTGTTGGTGATATTTCATTAAGAATTCTTCATCTAAAAGTTCATTAAGTTCATCTTCCATCTCTTCTCTTTCTTTAGCCTGTTGCTCTTCTTTTTCTGTTTTTACAGATAATGTTAATTTTTTTGCAAGAGCTATGCGCTCAATTTCCATTTCCTTGCGATTTTCAGCTTCCAATTGTTTATATCTACGCCAGTCTTCCAAAACACCCTTTGGGCCAGTATTGCTAGCCGATCCATTCCAGTTGTTAATAGGAGGAGGTTCATTCACTTGTTCGGTTGACTTGTAAGAAGTTTCTCCTTCTTCATTACCGCTTCTTTCGTCGTCATCCGAATCTTCACCTTCGCTACTGCTGCAATAATTATGAAGCTTCTCGCCAAGTATTTTATCATCTAAGGTAGCCATGATATATACTTATTATAATTTAAGATTATTTAAAAACACCAGCTCTAGTACTAAGTAATGACTCTAGCTATACGAGTAAAGTTTAATTGAATTAAAATTTAAATATAGACCACCCATACAACTTGCTATTGAGGCGAATAAAACAAACAGTCTAACAGACAGAACGTAAATATGACTCGCTTCACTGCGTAACAATTTGCATTTCGTAATTTGTTATTTCTATATATTCTTCGTTTACTTGTTGGCTTGGGCGAGCCCAAAGAGAACAATAATAGCTAAACATATACAGAAATGGGCGAGTCTTTCGTTCGTTTGACGTTTGTATCACGTTTACGCACGTCATTCAAACAAAAACATACGAATGGGTAAATATAAAAATCTCTATTTTATTTTAAAAAAAATATATCGAAGAAGTATCAATGAGTCATCAAACATATCTAGTACATTGTTAATATATATAGTTTATTGATTTTATACCGAGAATTCACTTACAAAGAGCTAAGCAAGTTGCACTTTGCACTGGCAACATTTCAATTTAAAAAACTAAATGTCAAAAAGCGACGGCGTCTTGTCCTTAAAGGTTATAATTTGTTATCGTAGTAAGTTATTTTTATTAGTATATGTTTTTAATCAAAATGCATATACACAATATTTTGCAATTATTATGATAGAAGTTAAACATTTATTTCAATTTGTAGGAAAACATAATCAGCGAAAATGGCGGCGGCTATGCCCATCAACCCAAAACCTTTCCTGAACAGCCTAACCGGTAAAGCTGTTCTTGTAAAACTAAAATGGGGCCATGAATATAAGGGGTTATTGGTGTCTGCTGATGGTTACATGAATTTGCAACTCGCCAATACTGAAGAAATTGTTGATGGAAATTGTACAGGTTAGAGTTGTTTACTATAAGGATAATGAAGATAGATTTTATTTTAAACCTTAGAAGCTTAGGAGCTTGCTTTATTTAGATTTTAATTCTAAAATCTTAGCTAATATTCATACAGTTAATATACAATTACTAATACATAATATACATACAATTTCATACAGTTTACAAGTAAAGCATAGAATCAAACATATCTAGCAAGTAAGCGAAAAAGAGTCATTTGTGGGTTAAATTTTCTGTTATTTACAGGTAACCTTGGGGAGGTTCTGATCAGATGTAACAATGTTCTTTACGTAAGAGGGGCTGAGGAAGAAGATGAAGAAGGGGAAATGAAGGAATGATGTTAGTTTTACAAATTATAGATTAAAATTAGTTGTAAGTTTGTACTAATTAAATAAACATAAGATTTATTTAAGACTTTGTAATTTTTTATATTGTATAACACCATCTCCCTATGTCCCACTCACAGTGCACATGCACATTCCACCTTCAATGCAATCCATCTCTTCATAGGCTTACCTCTTACTTGTATACCCATCCACACAGTAACAGTTTTAACTTGCACCCTGGGCAAGATTTCTTTGGTGCCCTATTTTTTACCATACCAGACAGAGTTAATACAATTATGTGGGACTAATTCGGAGACCCGCAGCACCCTTTTCTTTGCAGAGCCATGAGTGGTCGCAAAACCATGTGCTACCCTAACGGTGGCACTGCCTCCATATTCATACAGTATAACATTCCCACTTTGAAAATTATTTGATAATGCATTTCATTATAATTGTGTATCTGTGTAACCTGTACAGAATTTTTCAACAAGTTTGTCAATGTCTTGATCTTTACAAATAAGACAATTTTTATTTTATTTGCATCCCAAACAGCATCTATGTTGTAAATGTGTTCTACATTTTTTCTTTATAAATAAAAAAAATTACTCTTTGATAACTGTTGTTTTTATTTTTGAACTTATTTCTATTATAAAAATAATGAAAATGTCAAAATGTAATATTTCTTCATATGGATGAGATTTCAGTTGTGTAAAATATATATATATTTTTTTATTTAAAGCATCCTCCATTAGTACAACTAGCTTCACAAGTCCTATTTCTATGAGGTGTAAAAATTCAAAATAAAAAAAGACAAATTTGACATTTTAGTAATTTTTATTTCCATCGAATATCACAACATTGATAGTTACACATTTTAGAACAGTTTCACTAACTAATGAATATTTGTTAAAATTTTGCAACTCGAAAATGTTTATAGCGCTATAAATATTTAATGATTTTATAATATGAAAAAGTATACAAATTGTTAAGAAATAAAAAAGTAGATTTGTTTCACGAAACAGTTCTAAAGACAAAAACATCTAAATCTTAAAAATTACATGATTCACATTTATTACGAATAGGAGGAAAATTGACAAAATCATTTCAAAGTCAAATTTTAATTGATTTTTTTAATTCATCTTGCAATGAAAATCAAAACTATTAACTTATGTAACAACACAAATATTGTGCACTTAGAAACTATTATATAAATGTCCACAAATAATAAAATCTTATAATTGAAGAAATAAATGCTACAAAATAGTTTGGAGATTTAAATTGCGCGTTTTATTGCATTCCAGTTGTACATAGATAATAAATATTAGAATAAAGGCGGATATTGTGACGTAACTACTAAGTAAAGTCTTATATTAATTGATATTTTAAGACATTTGAATGTATCCGACTCGAAGGAGCGGAATGTTTTTTTAATTAAAATCTTTGAGCGATTATTTCTATTTTAAATAATTAATATGTCAGATTTGTTACTTTGCCCCAATTCCTGCATTTGTAATAAAACCGTTCATATTACCTTTTATAAAATTTTTCTCTGGTCCCGAAATAATATGGTTTTATTTAATGCCGAAGTTAAAATTATCCTGTGTGCTATATTAAATTTTTCATATTTTTAAATAATTATAAATCTGTTTTTAGGAACAAAAACCTACCAAGTAGATGTAAAATATTTAAGCAGGAATATCTAGAATTTTATGAAGAAATTGGGGCCAGTTTTTAATCGATAATAAGAAATAGTGACTTGACTATTGTGAATATTTCTTTATTACTACAACTATACTACACATACAAAGCAGACGAAACTTCTTAATATTATTTGAGGTCGATCGAAAAAATACGTTTTGGCAAAAAATAGTCCTTTATAAGTCATAACCCAAAAAAATATTAACCCTTCAATGTTGCCAGATAAAAAAATAATAATATGAAAGATCTCTAACAGAATTAAATCATTAATTGGTAGGTATATTAGGGAAAGAAAATATTGTTTTTTTTTGTTCTGAATAATCTCAAAATGTACTGTAAACTGGCATACATTATATGTTCGATTTTTATTTTATTTATTAAGGCATTGGATATCGGTGTCCTTTAGCGTGTCTTAAAAATTTGCCAATGGAAAGGGTTGCTAGTTATAAATGCAATAAATTAAATACTATTTACCTACTAAAGTGAAAATATTTTTACTAAGTGAATTCAAGTTGAAATCTCAGTAAAACCAGTTTCCTTTTATGAGTTATATCTATAACGTTTGATATTCTTATAAATTAAATAAATATAAAAATTAGAACAAAAATAATACATTTTAGTAAACAAAACTATAAAATAATCATTAATCGATTTTGAAAAATCGATTTTTTTGTTATTAACTTTCATTAATAATAAACATTCTAGTCATAAAGAAAAAAATACATTTAGTATCATAATAATTAAAATAGTTTTAAAATGACGAAATATAATCGGTGTTACCATATTTCAGTAATATAAATATTTATTAATAAAAATATGCCGTAATGGCAACAAATCTTCTATCAAGATAACTTTGTTCTATTTCCACAGAACCGCCAATCGATCGCGCCAAAGATAATATCTGTAACAAATATTTATCTAGGGATATTATAAACTGAAAACTGAAAATTACATTATCTGTAATTGCAATGAGGAATGCACTGAAAATAGATTTTAAAAAAAAACATATTTATATAAATTATCTAAATTTATTAAGAAGGGAATTGACTCTTCTGATAAATGCCCGACTAAAAAGAGGGTAATGTTTATCGCAGGTATGTATACAATCGAACCTGGATAGACGAGATTACAAAGGACTAAGATATTTTTCTCGACTTTACAGTTATCTTGTCAGAATTTCTCACTTATGGAGGTCGTTCATCAAGACCGAAGAATGACTCTATAAAAGTTTCTCGCTTATCCAGGTTCGACTATCTGTGTCAATTCCCTGTCTTTTTTAAAATAATATCTAGTTCACAAAACATACCTGATCTGATTTGGTGTTCCTCGGTAGATATAAAGCAATGTTGGATGTTATTTTCCTTGCAAACTGCAACAACTCAGAAGCCGGTTTTGGTTCCAACATTTTTTCTATATCATATTTTTGATTCTGTAAAATACACATGAAAAATTTAGTTTAATATGATAGATTTTTTTTAATTCATACAGAATAATTACAAAAGTGAGCCAAACCTGTGAATAATTAGGTCCACCCCAGGGCGGGCTCAAAAATACCATGTCAGCCTCGAGTTTTGAGGCCAACTGGAAGAAGTCTCCCACTATGAACTCAATATTGTTCTCCACTCCGTACACTAAGGCGTTATGTCGAGCCATCTCTATCTTAGACGGGTCTATGTCTATTGCTATTACTAAAAAAATAATCAAATACATGGCTTTATTTTTTTTACACTGTCAAAACATATGTCAACATACTTTTATCTATCTTTTAAATTAAATCAAATTAAAAAAAATGTGTGTTTCCACACTAAAATTAGGTACGTTAAAAACACTATAATTTTTTCTCCGAGTTAAAGATATGTATTTTTTAATGACAGAGGAAAGATGAAGGGAAAGATTTCTTTACATTAATTTTATCCTGTTTGACCATACAGAACAAATATTTAAATAAACTCTTACCTTTCTTGCAAGTCTTGGCAAACTGTATTGTGTTACCACCGGCTCCGCAGAAGGCATCCACCACTGTGTCGAAGGCGAACTTGTCTGCAATGTGAGCGGCTACATTCTCCGGTGTCACGCTGAACCAGCTCTCACGATCCAGTATTATACCTTCATCAAATCTTAAAATAACAAAAAAAAATGTAGATGGATATATTAATATTATAAATGCTAATGTTTGTTTGTTACTAGGTATCTTCAGTAAAGTGCTGAGAATTCCGGTGCGTTCCTCGGAAATCCCAGGGGGTTTTAGTCGGTCAAATCCCCAGAAGACAGGGTATCTTTCGAAGATTTCTCCCCCGATACCAAAGTGATATCTTCAGTAGATGGATCTCAATGAAATTTGGTATAGATGTAGAACACATTTTGGAAGAATATGTGTTCTTGTGGGTACCTATGACCCCGAGAATGTGTATAGTTCCCGTGGTATAAATTTGATTCATATATTTACTCAATAACTCTGCATCGGTTCAAAGTATTCAGAAATTTACCATAGTCTCAAATATAACAAAGTACTACCCTTATTACTTTTTTATTTCCGCGCGAACGAAGTCGCAAGCACAGACTAGTAAGACATAAATACTTCTTAAGGTTAATTTTACCTGTGGAACAAAGAATGTCGTTTCTTCCAATATTTCACCATCTTTCGATCACCTTGTAGTTCTGGTGGCATGTCCGACAATACTTCCCTTGTGTTACATTTCGCGTGACGTTTTTGTCTCTTACGACGTTTTGTTTGATCTGTTTGCAAACAAAACGAGACATAATGAAATTGGAATAAAAATATGTAAAATCTTAAGTATTAGATGATGACTTCAGTTTATGTTGTTGGCAACACTGATTTATAGTGTCAGTGTTATCCAAGCCACCGAAGGGAGTAGACATCTATCAGAATATCTTACAACATTCACACTTAATACTATATATATGAAATTGGCACATTTTATTAGTGAGGAGTGATTTATTAATTCTAAGTACTACAGAGTAAATAAAATAATGAATTATATTGAATCTTAATAAATAAGCAATATTACCTGAACAACAGGCCTCATCATCAGGACATTTATCACCATCTTGCACATCACTGATTGAGTTATCTACCTTCATAGGTAACGGCACAGAAGCTGCTTCATCTAATAAGTTCACTTGATTCTCTTCACCATCTTTCTCTTCATCATCATTATTATCACTGAGTTCAGTTACAACATTATCGGTAGATAATTTATCATTATCTGATTGCATGTCTGCATAATCCTCGTCAGTCAGTATTTCTTTGTCCTCTTGTGAATCATGTTCCTATATATAAATATAATAACTTTCAATATTAAATATAAAATATCAATAAGCTTTAATCTATACCGTGTCTTAAAGTGGAAAGATTTGATTGTTTACTTGCTTTGAATAGGCTACAAAACTACTAAACTTATTTGAATAATTCATTAACTGTTGGGAAACAACATTATTAAAGTTTGTACCCTATAAGGATTCCCATCGTCATCAAAGTAAGTTTTCTTTGGCGTTACAAATTTCTTGTAGCGCGGAGGACGAAGTCTCCCCAAACGTTTCTTGTAAACTAAATTTCCTTTTGGTATGCTTCCTGCATCAATTGCGAAACCCATTATTTCAAATGTGGATTTTATTTTTTCAGTTGCTGCCTTTTCTTCTTCTTCAATTTCATGACTGAAACAAAATACACAAATGAATAGTCTATAATTAAATTTATGATTTAACACTGTGTAAAGGCAAAAAAATAATTGAATTTTAACAAAGGTAGAAAGTGTAACCTTTTTACTAAAAATCTGGTTTGGCTAATTTTGTGGAATTGCTACCAAATATTAAAAAGTTTATACTTCACCTTGATTTTAATACCACTGGCTTTTCTTCAGGTGGATCATTATCTCCATTGTCATTACTAACTTGCTGTACATTATTGTTAGTCGGATGTAAATGTAACTCAATAGCTGAATTAGTATTTGTTGTTGTTGAATTTTCACCAACAACCTGAGAATTTGTATTACCATATCCTTCATTTGCATCAAATACTTCATCCAAATCTGAATCTCTATCCCCCTGTAGCAAACTCTGTATCAAAATTCCAATAGACCCAACAAATTTCCTGCTCTCTTTGTTATTCTGCTTTGGTTTCACTCTTTCATCTTCTAGATTGATTTGATCAACTTTCTGTTGCACTTCAATAACTGATGCCATTTCCTGTGAATTATTATCACTTCTATCCATTTCAATATTTTCTGGTTCAACTTCGACACTATTGATTGCCATATCTACAACATCTTTGGCTTCATGACATGCAATATAATTAGCGTAATGCAAAGCATATTGTTCACCAAAATGTTTCTTCCACAGAAACTCCCAATATTGCTCAGTATCCATTTCTTCAGATTGGTCTGGGTTATCGTCAACATTTAGATTAGCAATCCGAGTTTGATCATTAGATTGATCATCAGATGGGGATGATGACACACTATATTCATCTGTTGATGTTGATTCCGATGTTATATGGCTTGATGTGACATCATGACTTGATAGTGTCATTTTTGTAACATTTGTCATTGAATCTGTGCCAACAAATGTTCTAGGACTGACAATCCTTTCATGTTCAGAGCAGGACCTTCTCCTACTTAAAGGTAACCAAGCTTCCTCTTTACTGATAGTTGATTCACTTGATTTATCAACTTTATCTAATCCATCACCAGTTTTACATTTCTTGTATGGATTTACTTTTGAATCATAAGAGAATTTTCTCTCTCTAACACAATCATCTTTGTCCGTCTGTGTCTCAGTTTGTTCCATACAAACTGGTTCAGATGATTGCGGTTTTGGTATATTATTCTCATCTAAGACCAAATCATTATTTTCATCTAAGTATGATGGGTTAATATAGTCACTGTATTTCTTTATCCATGAAGCCCATATAATTCTCTCTCTATTGGTAGCCCAGAATTTATCCCATGTGTCTTCAGATAAGTAGTTTTCATTAGATTCATCTTGCATATCAAAATCTTGATCCATTGTATCTATTTTATCATGGTTAGTGATGTCAGAGTGGTAATCTTGATATGTGAGATCTGCCCCACTGTCACTTGGTTGTATTGCATTTGATGGTGTGAAATGTAGTTGAGGATCATGTTCATCAGTTGAACAATAATTTTCAGTATGAGATGCACTGCAGTAACAACTTGCACTTTCATTCTGATAATTGGGCATAACAATAACAAAATTAGTAATTGAAGAGATGGTATATAAAATATAATATCAAGATTATCTTACCTCACTTTTAACCTTACAAGATGTATCCAGAGAAAAATGAACATGCGATTGATCCTCTATATCCTGGGAGTAAGAATCACGCAAGCCATCAACTTCACTTCCACTGATTTCTTCTCTATCAACGTAATATACTTCATCTCTAAAAATCAAAAACAAAATATAGCACGAATGTATAAATGTTAAGAACATACAAGAATGTATTGATTTTTTGCTACTGTATTAATTGTCACAAGCTACTTTAAAATACCAACCTTAGGTATACTCTGCTGCAGAGGCAGTAAATATATTTCCTATTTTCAAACCTTATATTCTCGAGATCGAAATTAAATTCGGCGAGCGGTTCCCAACGATGGTAATAATTTCGGTAATGATCATAAAATTCCGACATTGTTACAAAAACTTTTCAATTTTTAAATTAAGATAATACAAACGGATACCACTAAGTCATAGGAACAAAATTAGAGAATTAGTTTTAAAAATCTGTTGAAATAAATGAAATTATAGTATTCTAACTCTAAATTGATTTTTCAAACTCGACTCGAATCGAAAAACTAAAATGACAGAACTTTACCACAGAGTTTATAACATTTAAGCACCGTTCCTTGTATTTTAAGCCAACCAACGACCTTTTTTTATCTATAAAAGCTTCTATCTCGTTTTGTTTTGTCATTTGATTTTGAAAGATTGAAATTGAATGACAACAAATGTCAATGTCAGGTGGCACGCATGCCGTATATTTGTATTAATTTTTATTTGATTATTAATTAAATAATCCGTAAAATTACACAATATTTACTGAAATTTCATTATCACATGATATAAAATGGGTAAGAAAAACAAGGATTCGCTGGGACGGGCTCTTATCAAAGACAGATTTTCAAAAAATCGTCATCGCCGACATGTGGAAGACAATACAATGGTATAAAACAAGCATTTACTTTTTTATTAATTAATTTACTGTTTTGGAAATAATACAAAGATGAACATGAATAAAATTTACGTATTAAGTAAAAATTATAATTTAGAAATTTTTAAAGATGAGGGTTATTCTCCATACATTTGCATTTAATAAGGAATTGAAGGAATGTTTATTTTACATTAAAAATTCCTCATTTCATTTCATTTTGTAATCTTGCTATTTGACATACAAAACATCTCCATCTACTAAAAATTGATAAAGCATATTTTTCTAAAATAATATTTTACTTTCAGCTGCATACCACAGAGGTCAATGATGGATATGAATGGGGTCGGCTGAACCTGCAGTCAGTGACAGCGGAGTCATCACTACAAGAGTTCCTCTCTACCGCTGAGCTTGCACAAAGAGAATTCATTGCTGAGAAACTTAATGTAAAATATGTTAAGTCAGCACCTGCTGCGGTTGAACTTGTCACTTCACAACCTAATTTTGACGAACCATTGACAGTACCAAGAAGGTTTGTATGTTAGATTTATATAAGAATGTGATGGTTGACACTTTATCTCATTTCGTACCAACATCAATATTTTCTAAGAAGATAAAAGTTAAAATACATACATATTGGCCATTACGATATTCAACTTTTACAGTTATGTACTGAAAATTTTGATGCTTATCTTTATATAAATACAAGCTGTCGCCCATGACTCCATCCTTGTTGAATAAAAAAAAACGTAATAAGTAGCCTATGTGTATCTACATCTATGCCAAATTTCATCGAGATCTGTTAAGCCGTTCTGGAGATACCTTTAAATAAACATCCATCTATCCATCCATCCAAGCATTTGTAACATTAAGTAATAAGTAAGATGTAAACCTAATTTGTTATATAGTGTTTTAACATTGGAAATCCTCAGTAATATTTTATATAACATTCTAGACCTCTGTGGAACCCAAGTATAACAGCTGAAGAACAGATTGGCCGCGAAAGAGATGCATTCTTAGACTGGAGAAGGCATCTCAATGAACTGCAAGAGAAGCTCGGAGCTGCGGTCACACCATATGAGAGGAATTTAGAGTTATGGAAACAATTGTGGAGGACTTTAGAGAAATCAGACATTGTAATGATACTTTTGGATGCTAGGAATCCTTTATTGTTCAGGTGAGAGATCTTTTTATGTATTTAAAAAAGAATAAGGCATAAGCATGATATGGTCTTCTATTAGGTTATAGTTGTACCCTCTCAAACTAACCATCCATTCATTAAAGTGCATCTTTGAGCAATAAATTCCATAAATCACTACCATTTTTTGGATTAAAGTGAGCCATATGTAATTCGTAATTAATATTTTTACAGATGTATGGACTTGGAGAAATATGCAGCTGAACAAAAATGTAAATGTATACTTCTACTAAACAAGGCTGATCTGACAACTGAGTATGTGAGGAAATGTTGGGCGGAGTACTTCGGAAAAGAGGTAAGTTAAACATTGAATCCATTTTTTTATTAAACTCAGCAGAAGAGTTTAAATCCTACTATAATGGCTACTATGTAGACGTGTAGGTAAGCCATAATTTTGTGATTATATCCCTGTGTTATGTTTTTTCTTAATTAACTTAATAAATATTATTTTATGAGTAAATTTGAAAGTGACATAATGCAGAAGAGGATTTCATTTGTCTATTGTATGTTTATGTTTAATGCATTAAAATTTGAGTTTCAAACTTACGCTAGTTTACATAGGAGCCTTTGATTATATTCCATTTGTATTAAATTATTTCAGGGTGTATCAGTAATATTTTTCTCAGCTGCAAAGGCATCGAAAGAAAGAAAGCTATCTGAAGAAGATGAAACAAATAAGAAAAGACAAAGTATAAGTGAAGATAATTCAGACACGGAAACAGAAGGTGATGATGATTCTGCCATTGATGTTGATGAAGTAAATCCTTTGAAAGAAGCAGAAGATGATATTGAATTATTTAAAAAACAATTGGGTATAATTGATGAAGCAGTTACAAATACAGCATCAAAATTGGACAGAATTCAAGAGACTTTAGACAAAGTCATTGAAAATTTGAAATTAGGAAAACCTATTGACTTTCAAGAAGAAAATAAACCAACTGTAAACGATAATGAAACAAATAGTAATACAGATAATGAAATACAAATGCAGAATTCTCATGAGATATTCGGTAGAGAAAAACTATTAGAAGTTTTGAGGAAACTGAAAACAAGAAACTTGAAAAATCCTCCGAGATTGACAGTCGGTATGATTGGTTACCCAAATGTTGGGAAATCAAGTTCAGTTAATGTTTTAATGCAAACTAAGAAGGTGAGAAAAATTTTAAATGTACACTTACATATAAATAAGATTTAGGTTTTTTTTTATGTTTGGTTAATTTAATTAATGTTTATATATTTAAAGTAATATAATTTCCAGGTGAGTGTAAGTTCAATGCCGGGTCACACTCGGCATATACAATCACTAATGCTGGAGGACGACATCGAACTCCTGGACTGTCCCGGTCTAGTGTTGCCAGCGTACGCGGTCGCGCCCGACCTTCTGTTGACAGCGGTGTTGCCTATTGATCAGGTAAAAATATTTTTTATCTTATTTGTGATTGGAATTGAACTTAAGTGTTTTAAAATATATATTTTTGGCTCACAATTCGTTTTATCAAATACTAGCTTTTACCCGCGACTTCGTCCGCGCGGAATGAAAAAAATGCACACAAGATAAAAAAGTTCCTATGTCTGTTTCCTGGTTCTAAGCTACCTGCCCACCAATTTTCAGTCAAATCGATTCAGCCGTTCTTCAGTTATAAATAGTGTAACTAACACGACTTTCTTTTATATATATAGATAGATTTTCCTATAAGTTTTTATAGGAGGGTTGAACAAATATCGAACTAATAAATCCCTTCTCTTGTGACTTGCAGTTTTAATAGTTAGTCTGATTTTAAATAGTGGTTTTTTGCTTGTTTAAAATTAACTATTGATTGTTGGGAATGTTTTTTTTATTGTTTATGTTATTTGTTTGTATATAGATGCGTTCTCACGACGCGGCGATGGCTCGTCTGTGTGAATTGGTTGGTCGACATACGTTTGAGGAGAAGTACGGTTTGTTGTTGCCCGAACAACAGGAAGGGGAGGGAAATGAGTACAAGAAGATACTCACGGCGCATGCCTGTGAGTTACCTTTTATAACACATTTACATAACTCACGCTTCTGACTTACAGGGGTAGGCAGAAAAGACAGATCTCCATTTAGTGCAGTCTTGATATAATTATCTTGCTTCTTCTACATTGAACTGATACATCTTACTGATTCATAAATGATTTTGATTTTGATCCTTATTCATATGTTGTTTAGGGGAGAGTCGGAGGCTCAGGGGTTAAGCACTTGACTTGCAGTCTGCAGGTCTTGTGTTCGAATCTCGCCATGTAACAATGTGTTTTTCGATTTTCGAATGAACATTTGTCCATTTATCATTTATTTATTTATATATACACAACCTGCACATATCTGGGAAGAAATTCAATGATATGTGTATGTGTGACGTCATCCAACCCTTACTAAGCCAGCGTGGTTGACTCCCCTAACTTAGGGTAGGCTCCGAGCACCTCAGTGGGGACTTATAGTGAGCTGATGATGACGATTTAGGTACTTATCTGTTATTATTTAATATACTTACCCGTAAAGGATTTTGTTATTTATGTAAATTATTTTGTTTTTCTATTTCTATGGTTTTATTTTTATTATTCTGTATATTGTATAAACCAGTTAACCGCGGCTTCATGTCGGCGGCTGGTCAGCCCGATGTGAGCAGGTCGGCGCGACTGTTCCTGAAGGAGGCGGCGAGCGGGCGGCTGCACTGGGAGCAGCTGCCCCCAGGATACCAGCCTGCACCACTCAACTGTAGGATACAGGAGAAGAGGAACGAGACCAGGAAACCCACGCCCAGGGAGACTAGAATGGTCGAGGTAAGTATAGGGAAAAATAAACAATTTACTCGAAGCTTGCAACACTATTTTGGGTACTTAGCACAGGAACTGTACTTCAGCAGCAAATTGAGCGAAATTGATTGTCGCGTCATCGTAATTTAACCATTGATACCAGTTTCACACGAAGACAGAACAATGTGACAGGGTATTCTGGATGACTAGCTGTCGCCCGCGACTCCGTCCGCGCGGAATTAAAAAACTCAATTAGTAGCCAATGTGTTCTTCCAAACTATGTTCTACATGTATGGCAAATTTTAGCAAAATCCGTTTTAGGTATTTTGGAGACACCTTCTAACAAATCCATCCATCCGTCCATCCATCCATAAGCATTTGTAATATTAGTGAGATTTATAATTTCTTGTACTCGTAGGGTTGGAGAAACACATCAGCGGAGATAGACAGTGCATTTTTTGCTATGAAGAAAAGTACGTCGCATGTCAAAGGAAAACCCATTTTAGGGTAAGTTGTAGTCTTTATCACTTTTTCCTGATCTGTAAAACTTTTTTTATCTATATTGAAACTTAAATAATTATTTTAGTATTGCTTCTTTCATAAGCGGAACATTTGACATAATTTCTATTTATTTTAGGAACTTAAACTATTAGTAATATCTAAACTTAATCACTTAAAACTATGGGTTATTTATTTTTTTATTTACTTCCAACATGCGGTTATATATTATTACATGTACGATGTATTCAGTCATTAAATTCCTCCCTCCTTTAACCACGTCATAAGATAGTTAAACTTTATGAATTAACGTTTGGCCGCGGTCCAGGGTTCCAATTTCGTCTTCTAAAAGTTTATTTAGGTTTCCCTTAACTATAATTGATAATATTCCGTCGCGGTTTCTCTTTCATCTGTCCATTTGATATCTAGTTAATTTTTATTAACGGTGATTTGTTGACTACAATTAAGTGTTGAGAGTTAGTTTTAATTAAATTTTCGTTAAAAGATTAGAAAATATTGAAAAGTTTTGTCGTTTATTCGGTTTAATAATATTTAAGCAATTTTTTATTAGGGAGCGTCGGTGAACCATGAATTAAGCACTTATCTTGTAATCTTTAGATCTTGGGTTCGAATCCCACCATATAGTAATTTGTTTTTCGATTTTCGATTTACATCAACATCAAATTCAATGATATATATTGTAACCAACCCTTACTAGGCTAGCATGGTTGACTATGACCTAGTCACCCCTAACTTAGGGTAGGCTCCGAGCTCCTTACTGAGGACGTTAAGTGAGCTGATGATGATGAATAGGATTATTTTTGCTAAAATCTGTACTTTGTTGACTGTCTGTTTTGTTTGTTTTTTCTGACTGTACGTCATTAACGTGCATACTCTTATCTGAACCGGTGGGCATAAATCACTAGTGCCCCCTGTCAACGTCTAAAATGTCACAAGATTCTTTTTGTATTGAAGCTGTCATGTAATTTTTTCTTTTATGGCACTTTCTATGTCAAAGTAGGTTTTATTTATAATCTGATAGAACCAACCGCGATAGCAGCGCCTCTCATCGGTTCTGATAAACTTGTTTGACTATACTCTTTAGATTGCCATTGCTGATATGAATCCCATCGCTTTAATTTTCTTCCATCTTAATTATACAATATTTATCAAGAATTTTAATTTAGTAGTATTTCGTAGGATAACTGGGGCTCAGTCAGCTGACAGGCCAGTTGTCGGCAAACCCTGGAAACATGAGAAAAAACACGCTAATAAAAATAAGAGAGAAAAACTCAGAAGAGTCTATGCCCATTTAGATGAACATTAACTATACTTATGATGAACAAACTCACATCAAAGATGTAGCGAGAGGTATTTAGACTCGTGGAAGAAAAGAAGATAAGAAAGACTGAGAAGATTATCATATCAGACGAAAAGCGGTGAAGTACAGACGGTCACGACAGTTTTATGATTTCTTACTTTCTCAGTCAAATTAAATGTAGGCTATAAAAATTTTTGCTATATTTTTATTTGTTAAAGGTATAGTACTGTAATACTTTCCTATTTGCATTTGGTTGTAAATATTTTTGATATATAAGGATATAATAAAAAAAATCTTTTGTCGTATCAAATTGTTTTATTTATTTACCTCACTTTAACTTGATACATTAACTTACTATCATTCTTAATACAGTTGCAGACGCGTATATTTCTTTTGTGCTAGCCACGGGATAAGAAAGGTAAGGAAAGGGATATAAAGAAAAAAGGTATTGGTCTAAATTTCCCTTATTAAACAAAAGATACGATCTTTTGTTAATCTTTTGTATTGTGTAGTTTCTTCGAAGCTACTTAACAGCAGTAAACGCCAGCAACAACATCTGTTGTACGAATTGGTCGACTCGTCAGTTACAATATCACGACCACAGACAAGCGTGAAGTGGAAGCAATTCCCCGTGCTGAATGTGCGGCCTTATTTTAATGCTATTTCCCTTCTCACCAGTTTCTTATAAGATGGTATGGTAAGAGGAAGTGGGTGTGACGGAGGAGGGAACGCATAGGAAGGGGAAATATTCTCTATATGCGTCCCCGTCCCTTCCTCATTCAATTAAAGGTAGGCAACGCAAGTGGCATTGCCGATGTGTTATGGGCAGCGGTCGCTTCGCTAATTCAGCAATTACAGGTGGCCATTTGTTAGTTTGCCTTCTTATGATGAGTAAAACTTACCCATTTTTGCTATCTTCATTTCATAATCTTTGTGATTCAATGAAACCGCATGTTGTGTCGATTTAAAGAAAAGTATTTTGTCTACCAAAATTTACGTAGTATTCACGTAGTGGTATGAAATAGAATGAGGCAAAAACACTTGGTGGCCTAAAGATAATTAAGAACTTGTTTTTATGCTCCAGAATCGATGTTCTGAAAAACATTGAATTTGTGTTGTGACCTAAATGAATTACATTGCGCGTTCTTGTAACGTTCTGTAATTCAATGAGTGGTAATTAATCATGATAAAGGGTGAAAAACATCCACAACAATTTTATTCACTACTTTTAGTTCCAAAATGCCAACGACGCACCTAACAAAGTAGACGAATATTTCATAAGGTCTCCTATAAATTTAACATACGTAAATCAGCAGATGACGTCAAGAACTCAAGAAAAAAGAAGCTTGTTAGCGAAGCGTGAAACGAGCAATGCCGCGAGAATAAAATAGTCATCCGAAACATAAACATTTCTCCCCGGCAGTTGCGCAAATATGCGGGAAATTCTTATGGCGTAATACTGCCCCGAATCTCTTGATTTACAACGCGGTCGCTAATTTAAGACAAGTGGTCGGATTTACGTTCGTAAATCGCGACCGTCGACAAGCGAACACATTTCTGCGGTTCACTTAAAGTTCAAATCTCTGTAAAACACGAAACTTTAGAGAGGAAATCAAAGATCACAGACGATATAACGCATCCTCTATTATGTTTAATTTCCGTTCCAACTTTTCAACAGATCTCATTTGTTTACGTGTTAAAATGAAAATACAAGACGATTTTTTACATATTTCGTTTGAAATCTTTGTTCTTTTTTAGGGTTTTACGTTTGTTAAGAACTAACGTAAATAAAAAATGGAATAGTTGGCGCCTAAACAAAAAATTGTGAAACAAAATATTTTCACGCTAAATTAGATTTAAATATAGTTCCTATAAGCTTTGTGTTATAGGGCGACATATTCTATCAAAATGTCAGAAATTTAGAGCTAATCAACACAAAATCTCTGTCATGTCGTCTTAATGTGGCATTAACATTGATGTTGTTCCAAAACAGTTACTGATATGAAGGGCATCATCCATACTTTCAGGTAAATGTCGTACCTTTTTAACATGAATATAAAAGGTGTGCATACGTTCAGACATACCGGTTATATGTTTTTTGTGTGATACAAAAAATGAGAAGGGGGAGGTGAATATTTTTTTTTGCAATTATTTAATCACAATGTCTGTTACTTATTTTTGTTTATACGTGATGATGGCAAAAGAGCGGCGGGAATACCGGGGTGGTCACTGATGCCAATGTTCCTCCGGAAAACTACAGTAACCGCCGGTCTTTGAAGAAAGATACGCTTGCTTTTTGAAGGACTCTCAGTCGTATATACCTTGTCTGTAACTTTAAGAGATAAAATTAAAACGAGGCACTACGTTTATTTCTAAAGTTTAATAAAGTTTTCAGCAATAACATTTTTCTGCAATTACCACAAGCTACAAAGCTGCAAACGAGAACACAGAATGTAATTATTTAATAAACATATAGAACCAATAAATAAACAATCCTACTTTCGAAGAGATCTGGCACAGACTAAACACAGGTTATGCATTTAGAAAATTTATCTAAATTTCGCTACGTCTTATAAAATGCTCGAAACGTTTCTTTGAACTATTCAAACAGATTTCTCTATAGTAAAATATTTCACAGCTGTTGATAGATAGGATGGACGCGTTGTAATCGTGGCATACCTCAATTCGTTATTGTGCCACCGGGAACTGTTCTTCTGAAAAATTACTTCGTTAGATTAAAAGATAATAAATTTTCAGTCATAAATTGTGCTGATGCAACTCATTCTTTCAATTTAAAACGGAGATTTTATAAAGGTTTGATATTAGAGTTTGTGTTCTGTAACTCAAATACTTACGCAAAGATACTAAAAATACCATGAGTACAATATCGTAGGTCACATGTCCAAGATTTTTTTTTTCAATTGGTGTAGCACTTTACATTAATTTTAGACAACATTTATAAAAAAGATAAGTTTTCAAATCAATTTATTACAACAGAAAATAGAACAGTTGCGACGTGCATGTATACGTAATTGAATGAATGTAGAAGAAGCGAGAGAGGTGTGTCCGTCAAATGGAGTTCCATGATCTCTGCCCCTTTAAGCCACGGGATGGACTTATGTTGTTGTATACAGCTATAAGTTTCTGTAGATTTGATGATTTTCTTCTTGTATAGGCATCTTCAAACAGACATACAACGTCGGTCTCGGAGCAAGTTCTCATAAAGGAGACCTTTTCACTTTGCTGTTGACATATTATTACGCATCAGCAGCAAAGCGGAAAAAGACAGTTTTATGAAGAACTTTTGCTTCTTTCTTGTGTTCGCTAGTTCTGTTCTCTTTTTCTTGAGGCTGTAATGCTTACATACTAGCTGCCTTAAGCTACTTACTTAGTGTTAGTAGTAAATTTTATAAAGGTAGTGGCTAAGAAAACATTAATTAATGAAAATTGTTTGTGCATAATTGAAGGTTTCAACAATGTTAGGGGTAATTTCATATCCTTAAAATAACTGTTATTAATATAATATCAAAACATGCCCTCGTTTTACATTATATTGTTACAATATTTTGTATAGTGCAGAAGTAGCGGAATTTCATGCGCGTCGGTGTGTTATACAGAAATAATGTAAACATTTTCTGTTTATGTAAATATTCTCGCGATCTGCTGAACGTGAAGGACGTTATGCGGGTTTCACACGAGGGCGGAACAGTAGGACTATGCAGTATCGCTATTGTTTGAATGCGCGCTTACTGACAACACTGTTCATACAATTACAGGCTCTCTACGCCTGACCGTAACAAACTTATGCGGTGGGAGAGGCGCTCCACGGTTAGATCTGTCACAAAATTGTAAAATCTACTTAGACATCTATGATACGACAAGGATCTTGTGGCACTTTTTTGATATTAACAGGGGCAGCGCTAATGAGCTCAGCATTAAAAATTGATTTAAAATGCCATGGGTATGATGAGTTTGTCGGTTAATACATTTTGACTACTGCGCTGCCACTCTATTCCGCCTTCGTGGGAAACTATCATTACGAGTACTAACGAGTTAGCATAGATGCTATCCACATGTCTGGGTTCGATACCCGAAAGTTCTTTGTAAGTATTTTTAAACAATCATGCGTGTGTGGTGTTGGATATTTTTCTAAAAGTTTTTAACGGAGGGTAATTTTATGTTGGAAGATCATTCTCGAACATTTTTAGAATTAAAAACGCTAGTTACTATGTTCTAGTAAAATAATTTAGACGAAAAGCGTAAATAAAGGTTTACGAATATATTTGAAAATATTAAACAAATAATTAGGTAGTGTAATGTGTGAATTACTGATAATTTCAGATTAAGAATGCCTACTTCGTAATTTCATTCCAATTTTATCATAATTTTTAATAAGTGGCTTTATTATTATAGTTTATTTTTATATACATATATTGTAGCTACGTCTGTGAGCAATAGACGAAACTTTCATTGACTTGTGTTCTTGAATGCCGCGACCAATCCGTTTGCGTCAACGAACTAAAAGTAAATTTCCACTAACCGCGAAATTCGCGTAAACTTGAGACATTTTCATAAAATATTTGGCGTACATTTTTATGCGTTCTTTAATTATATTTTAACAATCACATTAAGCACTTTTTACAGCTCCGCTTTCTTTAGTTTTTAATGAAAATAGAGCACGTACAAAATACATAGAAAATCTTCCAAGTATTCCGAAAATGAGTAGACAAGCACATACAAATACACCTCGACGCATTAAACGTGAAAATAAAATATACCAAATATTTAAATACCAAATATTTCTTTTTGAATCAACTTTATATCGTGTAACTGTATATTTAAAAGTCATACTAAGTAATGGTTTCACCAAATTTTATACATAAATTGATATTTTTACGATTATTACGCCAGATGTAGCATTTACTCTCATGTGGTTTTAAAACACCGTTTTATTATACAAATCATGACATTTTTGCACACAAATAAACCGAAGTAAAATATTTAGAGAAAACAAAAGCGTTTTTATCACCTGCATCTATCGACACAAAGACACTTTTATAGCCCGCCAAAATTATAAGCATAGACAAACGTCAACGTGGAACGGATTTTTCTTTAATATAAACAAAAGACTTACGTGACATTTACGATAGATTTAAAAGAATTTATAAGCTGTCTCGTTGTGATCTGTAACAAAACAAAACAATATTAGTTTTTTCTTAAATTCATATTAAACAAAATGCTATCTAATCTATTTTTTTATTTATGACCTTTGTATAAAAGTATCTTGATAGTTCAGATTTAATTTATATGTAGATTCAGCAAAATCTACAAAATTGATCGAGTCTAGTTTACCATTGTCTGTTTAAAAAACATTTTACATATTTAAAGTGAAATTACAAATAATCTTGTTCTATATTTTGGTATTGCTCGCAATGACGTAGATTGCGTGCGGTGGGCGGCTGTGATTCACTCAGGCACCGTAACTCCGCAGACGCGATGGATTCTGCCAACACTCCGCTAAAAAGATATTCTCGATGGCATAATTCAATGAAACAGATGAAACAAAGTTGCATGATATTTAAAGATCCCTGTATCCATGATTCTCTTTTTGTCCGACATGACAACAATTTTCGCGGTTTGTCTATTACATCGATCTCACGTATCCTAAAAGACTCTATTGATTTTCGATATTCAGGTGAGATTAAATTCACATTTTTCCTGGTTATTCAATTTATTGTCACTTGTTTTTTTAATATTATAACCATTTACATTTATATAATTCATTTTTTAACGATCCTAGGACTAGGATCACGTAGATTTAAATCAGGCCTAGAATTAGCAATCGGTTCCCGTCTAAATATATCGAATGTTATCAATCTGGACTTGTTCCAAAAGCACCTCTGTTACACAGGTGCTGAAATGCTCCTACACGATACTTTTATTCGTTTTTGAATCGATTTAGCATTGCATTTATGTTCATACCCGATGGTAGGGGTAACGCAAGGTCAGTCTTCAAATAGCCGCGAGATTCGTTTGAAAGCGTAGGTTTTGTACTGACAAATTTATATCCGAGACTGTTTCACAAATGATCGATTTCCAAACGGAAGATTACGCAAATTGTTGATATAAACATTGTGATGGATAATTATATGCTCAGGAAAATAAATTCACATCACAATATAAAAATTGTATGTTGTAAAAAAGAATACGAAAATAAACATCTTACAGAGGACATATGCTCAAATAAAGACTTCAACTTGTTCGAAAGTTGATAAGAGCCAAGAAAATTCATTTAATGAATTTTAAAGAAAGCCTTTGCCTTTTCTCCAAATACACATAAACAAGCTATCATTTTGCGCATCTTATAGTTTAATGACCTTCCCATAGGAGATAAATATTCCAAGAACGACATCAATGGCGACAGGAATGCAGTTCATACTCGGCCTGACGTCAATGTCCATAATAATAAAATGCCCACCGACAACGAGACATGCTATTTATAACAAGTCTATTCTTTCCCTGTTACACATTTTATATTTATTTTGTCGGCCCCATAAAATAACCAGGTTTTACTATGCTGAATTATTACAGGGGACGTGGTTTATTGATCGATTAATATCACACATTTATGGTTTCAAGGAAGGTAACGCACTGTCAAACTTTAATGTTTTCATACTTGATTTTAGCTATTGTTATCTAAAAGGCGCTTCATAATTTTGAATTCAAGAGACTGGACAGAAAATAAACCGCACTTCTTCTTTGTACGTGTTAAATGTACATGTGTTATTGTGATATGAAGTGTGTGAAATGTGCATAAAAATTTCACTTGTTCTTCGCATACTATTCGATAGTAATATTAAGACAACAAACTTCGACGTACTGAATGACGCCAACAACAACGTAGATATTTATGTACATTTTAAACTATTTTAGTAAATACGTAGACAATAAATATACATACAATTATTATTCATTACCGCCTTTTGTTCGTCATTCTGAGACATACGCACGTCAATTTGCGTCAGTAATCTTACTTACCCACAGCACTTACAAACAAAACAATTTTGTTGGCTACTAACTTAAGAGATGATATCTATATATATAAAAGAAAGTTGTGTTAGTTACACCATTTATAACTCAAGAACGGCTGAAACGATTTGACTGAAAATTGGTGGGCAGTCAGCTTAGAACCAGGAAAAGGACATAGGATAATTTTTACTCTGTTTTCTATTTTTTATTCCGCGCGGACGGAGTCGCGGGTAAAAGCTAGTAATCATTAAAATAGTGTATTAACTAATTAGCTAGGCGTTTTATCTATAAGGGTAGCCAGCATTCGTAGAATAATGCATAAGATGATATTGTCTAAGAATAATATTGGCAAGTCTAAAGTCATAAGTTTTATAGATTTCAACGAGACGTACGATCTAATGACTCAAAGTGACAAACCGTGAAGCGCGGAAATAGAACGTGTTTTTGAACTTTAGCATCGTTTAGTTTATCTATCATACATTTCTTAACTTGTAGATTTAATAAAACATCCTTTATAATATAAGGTACTCATGAAGATAAGTATTAATTTTGCATTGATTTCTATACACTCCTAGTTCTAGTAAGTCTAGTAATAACTTGCTCATTCATAGATCTAGTGTAACCATCTTGCGGAGCGAATTCACTTTGTGTAAGGGGACACAAAGTGCATTCGCTCCGAAGCGATACCATAACGGAGTTCAAAAATGATTAGAACAAACAAGGTGACAGAATTAATTATATCTTCAATGCGATGGCATTGAAGATATAATTAATCGATGGATCAACAGCGCTCATAATTGGAAAAATTATATCAATAACTGTAGTTGGGTAATCGTACCTCATAATTACATGTAAAAAGAATGTTTGAGGTTTTTGTACGATGTGTCATAGTCGTTAGATGAATGTGACGCATGCGTAGGCCTAACGACTTGCAATTGTCGATCCGTCAAGAGTCGATCAGTCAAGAGTCGATCAGTCAAAGAGCTTACGAAAATAGCTTGTATCTTATAAAATAAAGAAAACCTTGTTATAACGTAGTAAGTAGGTAATTAGCTTGTGAAATTACGAATTAAAAGAAGAATTGTAGAAGTTAGTTTAATCACGATTTGTTTTATTGCGTTTATAGGAAGAGATTGAAACAAGTTTCGTAGTGTTTAGAACAAAATAGGTCGACATTGTTTAACTTATGTGCTCTCAATCATATCGGC